>NC_069710.1:26510874-26810874 GCF_027358585.1 Pangasianodon hypophthalmus
GTGCCATCCAGGTGCTGTTTGCTTGATCAGAAATGAATCCGAAATTCTGAAATGAGTTGTATGGGTGAAAAGATGAGGAAAATGTAATTCCAATAAATAAATATGATGCAACTTCTTTGCATAATTGGGGTACATCATAAATTAGCTGCAAAAAGTTTGAGAACCCTGGCCTTAGTTTAATATTATTTAATATTTCCAAACTTTATAACCCAAGTTCTGGCACTACAGATGTATTTGTCATGCCAATAAAATTGAGTTAAATTCAGCTGAGAGAAAGTGGGTAGGGGTGTTCGGTGATTGTGTGTGTGTGTGTGTATGTGTGTGTGTCTGTGCGTAAGCAGATAAAGGATAAAAGCAAAGTAGATGAGACAGCTAAGGAGGAGACAAGAGGGAGATTTGTCTTTCTGTTCCTCACAGCATTATCCACTCACCAAGGAGACAAAAAAGAAAAATAATTGTATGTGTGTGTGCGCACATGTGTATGTGTGTATGCTGGAGCTGTATATGTATGCGTATGTGTGCTCAGAAAGAGTCTTTAATTCACTGTATTTACAAGAAGCTTGCTTATGATGTCACTCTCATGCTGCCCCTACACCCCTCACCCCATACACACACACACACACACACATACCAGTTCATTCCTGGAATTCCTTACATATACATTCTGGGCATAGCTGGACACCCACTCTGTCCTTCACTCCATCTGTCATTGGCTGCCTATTTGGACGGAAAAATGCCACAGACACTTAAGAGGGCACTCTGTCTCTGTCCTCTCTATCACCGTCCTCTGTGCCACCAGGCACACACTGAGGTCATTGTGCCCGCTAAATTCATAGCACTCTTTTTCTCCTGAGTACCTGGCTCGACTGCACCCCCCCTCTAACCTGTCTCATCCCCCATTAATGAAGAAAGAGGAGGAGAATAGGAGTAGTTCATTTCACTTATTTAAATGAGGGCAGGACCTCATTTAAAGTGGTGCTGAGTCACAACTAATAAAATAAAAACATTAAGTGATGTATTTATAGTCATTAACAGTCCAGGCTCACAAGGCAGAACTCAGTGTAGCCAAAAACCCGCCGACTTTTACCGGAACAGTTATTTTAATAAAACAGCAAACAGACAAACAAACCTCCTTTTCTGATGAAACAAACTTGTTTTGATCCACTGAATATATCCTGCTCCAAAAGCTCGGTGATGTCAATAGTGTTTTAAAATCTGTCTCTCCGTTTGACTGCACAAAAACTGGAGCACAGCGTGCATACACACAGAGGTGCAGATGTTCATCATGCTACAGGCAAAAGTGGCTCAACTCGGAATTTTTCACTTATATATGACACAAATCTGCCTCCAGCAAGCAACATGAGCAGCAAGAAGTACATCAAATCTGACATTTTAAATCCTAACTTGGGCTACTTTCATGTGTGGAACTGATATCTGATACACGCCTGATGGGTAGCAGTGCAATCTTCGGTGCAAACTGAAATTCATGTGACTTTTATATCAATCCAAACTGATTTTGTCGCACTTTCACTCAGGAGAGAATTAATCTTCGTTGTTCTTGGGTGTGAGATTTATGTTCATTGACTGAAGTTGTTAACAGAGATTGGGGAATAGCTAGCTATAACCTACAATGTCACTAGCTTAACTACATTTTTAATAGCTGGCAGTAGCTAAACTATTTCAAAACAATGTAGCCTGTACAGGAACAAGCTACTTTTTTCTGCCAAGTAGTGGTGTAGCACGACCAAATGCTACCCCACCCTTTCCCTTTTCATATAACCAGTTCAACATTACATTTGAATCAAACAAAATACAATGTGTAATCTACTGTATCCATCAGGAACTGAGCTGAATATTTCTAATTAGTGTCGAATTAATTAGCACCTCAGTCTGCACAGACCTGTCTGGAGAATAACACGATCGCGCTACAGATACAGATAATGTATTCTTCCAGTGATGAAAACAAAACTATCAAACATTCATGGCCATGTTTATTGATGTTTATAAGCATGAAAATACACATTTGTTCATAACCTATGCAAATCTGAAGTAAAATTCTGTTGACGTCCAAAACGCCACAGAGCATCACCCATTCACATATCTTGATTCCGGCACAAGTTTTACGCCGGACACAACCCTCCCCATTTCCGGGCTTGGGACAGGCACTAAGAGTGCACTGACTTGTGCGACCCTCCAGTGGCTGAGGTTAGTTCCCTGACTGGAGATCAAACCCAGACCACAGCAATAAGAGCACTGGATGCTAGCCACTAGCCCACCAGGGAAGGAAGCCTGCTTCCATCCAATCTATAAGTACAAATTTAAGAACAAACAAAGGTGGGAAGCTGGTTAAGTTAAGAGGATGGTCCAGAGTGATAGCATTAGGTTAATGCGATTAAGCAGTGAATTATCAAAACAGGTATCTGTTTTGATGGAGCATGCCAGCTGACCTCAAGGTAATTAGCCTAATAGCTAGCATCAGCCAATATAAAATAACAAGCATTGATGACAAGCATTATTATCCATATTGAATATTATTCAAATATAATTGCCCAAACACAGCTATTTAACGCCCATTATCATCAACTAGCTAGATATTTCCAGAAACTAATTGAACCAAGAGTAGTGAAGTGAGCCAACTCTGTATCTAATACTTTAAAAAAAAATGTTGTGTACAGTACAGTTCAGTAATGCTAAGAGCTTCTTACTAAGAGTGGTTTACAAATAGAAAAGCAATATCTATTTGCTATGGCACACCCTGTACAAAGCGTTTTAGCTGCACAATAAAGCGAAAGTGTTAAAGTTGCTTTTCCTCAGTTTCACAAAGTAGCTTCAGTGTCTTTAGCTACACTTTTAGTTTGCAGTATAGCTAGCTAGTAGATTGTAGATTAGCTACAGTAGTACTTTATCACAATGGTAGCTTGGCTGTAGCTTAGTGATATATAAATCATGAGTAGCTATTTGCAGGTTTAAAAAACACTTTTTCAAAAATGTTCATTTTCAGTGATCTAAAACATCTACATATTGAATTTTAATAATATCCCTATATGTGAACAGCATGTTTAAATGGTGAAAATAATCATGTGAAATTAGCAACTGTTCTGTTTGTAATTCATGTGATTACATGGAATAGAGTTGTCAAATATAATAAAGTATCTGCTCTTTTTCCAAACGTGTGATTGCTTTTGATGACAGTAACCTTGTTTTTCACAGACACAAAGATCTAAAATGAGCCGTATTGTTGGCAATTTGTGTTGTTAAACTGTTTTAAGTGAACTGATAGGCTGTCTTATTTAATGCTGCAATTTAATAAACTCTATTTTATGCTTCAGAAACATTGACAGAAATGTCATGAAAGGCAACTAAAAGAAAACAAATTTACACTAATTCCTTGTCATAATTAATGCCAACTTTTAAAATCCTGTTACAGTTCTTTCTGTATTTTCTCTCTAAGTGGCACTATTCTAGCCATAACCAGAACCACTGGTGTATACACATTCAGACTGGTGACAAATACAAGGACAAACCAGCATAAAGAGTGTTAGTACGGTGCTGGGGCGCTACAAGCCACCAGAACAGCTTCAGTCCGCCTTGGCACAGATCCTACAAGTCTCTGGAGCTCTACTGGAGAGTTCTACCATTCTTTAGTTGGTGTTTGATTGATGGTTGTGTTATCTAACACATCCCTCCAAAATCTCACATAGGTGTTGTGATTAAATTAAGATCTGGTGACTGTGATGGCCATAGCATATCATTTACATCCTCAGCAACCCATTTGGTGAACCCTTGGGGGTAGAGTCATCCTGGAAGAGACCACTCCTTCCAAGATCAGGATTGAAATCAGGACTGAAATGGATTTAACCAAGGTCAATACTTGGTAGAACCCAAAGAAGTCTTCTGGGGTATGTCGCTATGATATTTTTGCCCATTCTTCTTGGATCAAACTCTGTCAGACTTGATGGAGAGTGTTGAACAGCCACAGACTCTCAGATAGATTGAGATCTGGACTGGACCATTCTAACACATTCAGTTTTTTTGTTGAATCTCTCTAGTGTAGCTTTGGCAGTATGCATAGGGTAAATCTCCACCCCAGTCTCAAGTCTCTTGCAAAGTGGAACAGGTTCTCTTCTAGGATTGCTCTACATTTGGTTTCATCCATCTTGCCCTCAAGACTGATGAAAAGCATTCCCACTACACGATGCTACTACCACCATGCTTCACTGTAGGGATGGTGTTTTTAGGTTGAAAAGGAGTATTGACACCTGATCCACCAAAAGTAGGCCCAGAGTCCAGAGAACCCTTTTCCACATGTTTGGTCTTCCATAAAGCCCTCATTTGTGGAGTATCTAGGCAATGGTTGTTCTGTGAAGAGCTTCTCCCATCTGAGCTGTGGATCTTTCCAGCTCCTTCAGAGTTACCCTTGACTCTTGGTTGTGTCTAACTAATGACACCTGATCACTGACGTTTGGTAGATGGACTCTTCTGGGCAGACACTAGGCAGCTACATTGTTTTGAAGTATTAAATAGAATGTTCCAGTAATATTGGAACATTTGAACGTTTCTTATTTCACTAAACATTTAATAATAAACACGTCTTGATTCTATTATACCCATTTCCTAGACTTTAAAGTAAAATGAACCTGCATTAAGTATTCAAGTGTTTAATACAGCCTGGTGTATTAAACGAGGACATGAGTAGGACAGCTGATCCGCAGTAGTTAACTTGCTAATGTGCTGAACCAAATGAAGGACAACCGTATCATTCCATCTAATCTAATATTTGGGCTACCACGAAAGAGTAGAAGTGGTCAAATTCAAAGAGTAGAAAGAAAAGAAAGACAAGAGACTAAAGGCCATGCATCATAGTATTGTGTAGATAGAAGATGAAAGAAAAAAAACTCAGGAAAGTGATTTCAGTATTCAGCAGCAGCTGATCCATAGCATGTAGAACCTGTCAGCTGCTCAGTTGTTCTTTAGCACACTGCAGGCCAGAGACAGTGTGTGTATGTGTGTGAGTGTGTGTTGTTGTGATAAGGACACACACCATCTGAGCCCATCTTGCTGCAGTAGATGTGCTTTTGCTCCGGGAAAAAAGTGTCACGACATCTAATAGCCGAGTTTGGGCTTCAGTGTGAGCTGGAGGGATCTAGAGGCAGTGACAGCAAGTAACAGGTTTTACCAAATGTGTGTGTGTGCGTGCGCACATGTAGCATAGGGGCAGGAGGGAGCAGTAGGATGTTCATCTCCGAGGCAGCTACGTGCCCGCACCTCAATCTGGAGAGAGAACATCTCTTGCTGTGAGCAATCTGTAGTCTTTCTCTCTCTCACTCTCTCTCACAAACACACACATACTTTCTCTATCTCTCTTTCACTCAAAAATGTAGTCCCTCTATCTTTCACACACACTCACACACTTTTTCTCCCTCGGTGGTGGTTTGTAAAACACAGCCCTCTGCTAGCCTCTTTTCCACTTCACAAATTTTCCCTGCATGAAGATTACTCACACTCATCTTTTTCCTTCTTTTGCTTTCTGCTCATCCCCTTTTATATTTGTACAGAACATCTTCTGCTTTCTTTTCAATCCCAATAAATCGCATCTTTTATGCCTTGCTCTTTCAGTTTTCCCCATTCACTCTAAAGAACATCTTGCGTTCTTTCTTTCTCTTGTTATCTCCGAAGGCCCTCATTATGAGGATGGAAGGATGCTAAAAATGATGCAGGGAAATGGAGGACCATTAGGATATCCACCTCATTTCCTCCCGTCTTAATAGGCATTTTTCTATTTCATGTCCTGCAAATTGTTCATGAACTTCTAAAAAAAAAAAAAAAAAAAAAAAAAGGGCCAATAGGAAATATGAATGTTTGTATGTTCAGTTACAATGGACAATGACAAGGCTAACCTAAAGGTGCATTAGGTAAGATCAGTCCAAGATGAGGTCCCTAATGGTTAGATGGATTTGACATTTGAATGATTCCATGTTCACAAAGCTCTGCTCCCAGGATCTTAGGTGGCCCATATACTTCCTATAAAATGACTCACAGGAAGCGCATCCAAACACACAAAAGCATTCCGGACCACAAGTCAGTTTTCCAAATGGGTTTTCTCAGCAACTTGTTAAACTTTTGCTGAGGCAGCAGCTTAACCCACTGTTTGTTTTGTTGTGTTTTTAAATCACATTCTACATATCTTACCGTTTATTTGTACAAGTAAGGAATAAAAAAATTCACCTATTTCACCTTTAAATCATGATTCATATGATTTGTAACTTGGACTTAAGTATCGATGACTGGAGACTGGATTTGGACTTTGCTTTTAGACTTCCCATTCTGCATTCCCTGACATAGGCTTTGTAAATGATATGCAGTTTTCACCATTAAATAAAATTACATATAGCACAACAGAATTAAATGCTCAATTCTGATTGGTTAGAAGGTGTTGATTAATTTTCAATAATAGCAGCTCTGACACTCGTTCTGCCTGTAATTCATGTGCTCATTTGAAAGTGTGAAATTTAGTTTTCTAATATCCAGGCCCACCTAAAATCACCCCAAACCATGTGGCAAAATGTCTGGTGAACTTTTTTGGCATAATTCTAAAAGATAAGCTGTGTTGTTTTGCACCAAACATATCACCTAAAGATCATCATACTGACTGTGAAGCATGATGGTGGCAGCATCATGCTAAGGGTCTGCATTTCTTCAGCTGGGACTGGTGCTCTGTTCAGGATAGAGGGAATCATGGATAGGTTCAAATACTAGTCTATTTTGGAGGAAGGAATGGCTTCGGAAGAAAAAGATCAATACTTTGAAATGGCCCAGTCAGAGCCCAGATCTAAAACTAGTGGAATGACTTGAAGAGGGATGTGCACAGAAGATCAATTTTACAGATTTGCAGCATTTTTGCAAGGAAGACTGGGGAAAATATGACCAAATCAAGATGTGCTAAGTTGGTAGACTCTTACCCAAAAAGCCTGAGTGCTGTGTTACAAGCAAAAGGTGCTTTAACAAAGTATTAGTTAAGGGGTGAGCACATTTATGCAACCATGTTATTGTAAGTTTTTTCTTTTTTTCCCTCTAAAGTTTGTTTGTTTTCTCCTGAATTCTGTTGGCTGCTATATCACACTAAAGGTGGAAAAAGATCTGACATAATTTAATTTTTTTACATCACAAAAACCGTGACTTGACTACATCGTTGCAAAACAGTGCAGAGCTCCTTTCCCCCGAAGTGTTAACTAAGCATTTAACATCCATAAGAAAACTTCCCCAGTTACCATGACAACTAGCTGCTGTTACGGATACCATCGTACTAAATTATGTGCTTTATTCATAATATATTTGATTGTCACCCCTTATGGCATGTTTTTTTAATCAATTTCACACCTTACCAAATCAGTGTTTCAGTCGAAGTGGACAAATTTAAAAATTTCAAAAACCAGGTGGATAGAAAGGTCACTCCACTCTTCTCTTTCAGTGTTGATCATGCCTTCGCTGACTTCCCTACCCTCTAGCTCCCACTCTATTATTATTTGT
Source organism: Pangasianodon hypophthalmus (assembly GCF_027358585.1). Classification (NCBI taxonomy): domain Eukaryota; kingdom Metazoa; phylum Chordata; class Actinopteri; order Siluriformes; family Pangasiidae; genus Pangasianodon; species Pangasianodon hypophthalmus. Next base: position 26,518,402 of record NC_069710.1, read on the forward strand.
TTGCTTTTTCTGCCTCTCCTTCGTTTCTGCTCTCTCTCGCTCTCTCTTTCTTAAAAAAAAAAACCTGTCCTCCTTCACCCTGTCCTTGTCCAAGTTTCATAATGTCTCCAGCAGACCCCGCAGTCCTCTGAACATCGCTCTCGCCACCTCCTCCCCTCTGCATGTGTTCTGCCGTTGCACATCACTGGGAGTCGCCATGACAACATTGCCACGACAACCAGCCCTCCTCCCAAGGTTCCGCTCGTTTGCATCTCATTTGCATGTTGTCAGAGCGACCAGCAGCATTTGACTTTCACAGTAAATAATTGGGAAGGGAGGGGAGATGGTCAGTGCCCTTGGTTGCTCTCTAGGCCTTGCTCTTTAGCTGCCTAGGAGCTCGCTCTGTCCATTCAGCGCTCTTCCGCTCACACGTAGACCGCTCCTCCATCATCTGGCTGAAGGAAAGAAGCAACACCTATCTCTGTACATTCTTCCTTCACTTTTTCATCCCTCCATCTTTCTGTATTGACTATCCATGTTTGTTTTCTCACTTCATTACCTCCTGTTTCATCTCTCTCTCCCTCTTTCTCTGTGTGTGTCTCTCTCTCTCTCTCTCTCACTCTGTTTGCTCAGAGATTGAGGTGGTCTGTCTCGTTTCCTTTCCTGCCCCAAATGCAGCTGCTACAAAATGACTAAACCTCTCCTCGGTGAGGGGGAAAAAGTCAATACTTCCGCAATTTGCATTCCTGTTCCTCAGAGGTGCACACGTATGCCTCACGTACGCCTGCCCTCACACCACTCAAGAGACATCAAGCAGCTGTGAAATTAGACACACACTCTGAGCTTGCCATTTTAGGATATTTCTTGTGCATGCAACTGGCTAATGAAATACGGAGGCTTTTTTAACACAAGGATTTCAATTAAGCTCTTTTCCTAATAAATATGCGTTGAATTCCTAATGCACTTTGCCTCTTTCCAAGGCTTCACACAGGAATCAGCTATAATCACCAATTCGATTCTTGTTTCAGCAGCGCACTGCAGCACTCGAGGCTTAAGGACACTAGTCACTATGAACAGCTGGCCCGTAATTGTGGGATCTTCAGGCCCGAGAAGTTGGAGAGGCTGCCTCAGTATGCGAGAGCTAACTAAGCATGAAGCCTTACTTACTCTGCAGAGAGCAGCAGGGGCATGCAAAGTAGCCTGTGTCCTCAGCCATTACACTGGTGTGTGTTTGAGCAAGTGTGTGTGTGTGTGTGTGTGTGTGTGTGTGTGTGTGTGTGTATGCGTGTGTGTGTGTGTGTGTGTGGTGTGTGTGTGTGTGTGTGTGTTTAAGGGTCATTGTGTGTGTGAATACAGAAACACCAATCTCTCGCCCCATGGCTCCTGTTTGACATTTGAAAAGCGCAAGAGGGCAAAAGGCAGAAAGAACACACACATACACACACACACACACAGAGTGACACACAGTGGCAGAGAGCCGGAGACAGAGAGAGCTTTATGAATTGGGTAGACAGACGAACATGGGGGTTTGTGTGGGCGAGTGAAGAGACTGAGCATTTTGTGTGTAGAAAAAGCCAGAGAGAAAGACAGACAGTCATGGACAGGCAGTCGGCTAGATTTCCAAGGAAATATGAAATAATTAAATGTCAACCTTTTTTCACAGAGCACGCTGTCCTTCTAAGCCCAACAGTATTGATGTCCTTGTGGAATAATGCAGCACAAAAAATCAGTATAATGGCCACTCCAGTAAAGGCTTGCGGTTCCATAATAAAGACGGTGGATAAAGATAGATATCATTTCTACCTCAAAAGCCATGTAAATTTATGTATAAAAAGGAATACGAACACATGCTGAAAATAAGCCTTAGAAATTCAACTGAAATATGCCCTTCAACTCTCATCGGCTTTGTGAGCAAAGAAGTATAATTTAAAAAAATAAACCTACTCATTTCACATATTTGATTTATAGTTGGTGAGCATTAATAAATTCATTCTGTAGTAAATTACAAATGATTTTCTTCACTGCCCCTGCAGTGTGCATCTTCTCCCTGTATCTGGACAATGTTTTGAAGGCAAAATGTCTTCAGCAAACATTCATAATGCAAACATGAAATAAATACTACATAACATAAATGCCAATGCTTTACTGCACTAAAAAACTGTTTGGGTATAATATATTCATTTTGACATGTATCATAATAATCTTTGCTATAAAAGATCACTGGATATATAAAGACACCATCCAATTTATTAGGAACACCTGCTTATTCATGTAATTATTCAATCAGCCACTCATGTGGCAGCAGCAAAGTGCATGAAATCATGTATGAAGATCAAGATCCTAAGTTAATTTTCACATCAAACAGCAGAATGGGGGGAAAATGTGATCTCGATGACTTCGATTTTAATGAACTGCTGATCTCCTGGGTTTTTTCACGCACAACATTCTCAGTTTACACAGAATGGTGCAAAAAAACAAACAAATAAAAAAAAAAATCCAGTGAGCTGCAGGGGCGTGAGTGGACGTCCCTTGTTGATGAGAGAGGTCAGAGGAGAATGGCCAGACTGGTTCGAGCTAACAGGAAGTCTCCAGTAAATCAAATAACTTTCACAACCATGGTTACAACCATGGTGAGCAAAAAGCATCTCAGACCACCCAGACCTTGAGGTGGATGGACTACAACAGCAGACGATCTCATTAGGTTCCATTTGTGTAAGCCAAGAGCAAGAATCTGAGGCTATCATAGGTACAGACTCACAGAAACTGGACAGTTAAAAATTTGAAAAAACATCACCTAGTCTGATGAATCAAGATTTCTGTTGCGACATGCAGATGGTATGAATGGCAGATGGGCAGAATTTGGAATCAAAAGCATGACTCCATGGATTCAACCTGATTTTGTCAACAGTTCAGGCTGGTAGCGGTAGTGTAAAGGTGTGGAGAATGTTTTCTTGGCACACATTCGGCCCTTTAATACCAACCGATCATCACCTGAGGGCCACGGTGTATCTGAGTACTGCTGCTGCATCTGAGTACGTGCATCTCTTTATGGCCACAACTGACCCATCTTATAAAGGCTACATCCAGCATTATAATGCACCATGTCACCAGATCTAAATCCAAAAGACCAGCTTTGGCATGTGGAAGAATGGGAGTTTCGCAGCAGGAATGCACAAATCTACAACAGTTATCTGATGCAATCATGTCAACATGGACCAGAAGACTTCCGACACCTTGTGGAATACCCAACATTAGTACAGTGTTCCTAATAAAGTGGCCAGCGAGTGTATATTCCTATAACTATAAGCATACAGTCAAAGTATATACTATATACAGAGTATAGTAAATGACAGTAAGATAGAGTTTTATAGGATTCTGAGTCTAGATGTTATACAGGACAGCACTGGATATGGATGGAATGGCAGAGAGTGAGAATTTCCAGCATATGTAAGACAATCACAGACAAGAATTTTAACACGTTCCCCCTGTACTGAGAAAAGCTGAACTGAAAACCCATTTATAAAGAGGGAAAAAGCTTCAAATTGAAGTCTAAGGGTAGCTCTTAAATTCTATCAATAAACGTTCAAGTGGAACACATGTTAGAAAGCTTTCATAAATGCTTCAGTCAAATATATTTGTAAATTAGAAATCTGCACAGTTCATTTTTTCAGAGATAGAAGTATCTTCTTTTTTTAGCAGGGAGACTTTGTGGTTAAATGTAATGATCAGACCATTTGGGTTGACTCTTACAGCATAGGGTCTCTTTGTAAGCATAAATCTCTTACACATACACACTGAAAGACAGATAGGCAACACCATTCGTACTTCCCAGTCTTTCATGCCGTGTTTCTTCTGAACAGTAAGCATGATAAACAGAATCAGCCATTCACTCAAATCAAGGAACATAAAATTGACAGACTGTCCTATTGTGTAATTTGTACTTTGATTGAACAGTGTATGCGTAGCCTGTTTACTCCTTTTTGAAAAGTGAAATGTCAAGAAAGTAATTCAGCTCATTCATGTTTATTAAACCTGCTGTATTCCACATGTGCCTTCTCAATCACGTCTGATCATGTGTTATGGATGCGTCAGTGAAGCGGCCTTAAATAAATTACTCCAACAGGCACCAAATGTAGGGGGTATGATCAGGTATAATCACTTAACATGACTGTCACAGATAGGCTGCATGAATCTATAGTCTGGGCTAGAAAGAAATCAGCCTCTACTTCATACATGTATACATGTACTCCACAAAATTAAAAAAAAAAAAAAAAAGACTCTACTGTTAGCCTTTTGTTAACATTGTGGATGCCAGAAAATTGAGCCATATTTTTTATGTTTTTTTTTCCTCCTAAGACTACTGTTAGTATAACACTCGCTGTTTTGAACTTGGATTATATAGCCACCTACTTCAAAAGAGCACTGATTGAGTTCAACAACTGCCCTTAGACTTCAGTTTCCACTGAGTTCAGTAAACATCTTTCCTTAATTCTTCTCTCTGTACGGTAAAATGTACACTCCTGGGCAAAAAAAAAAAAAAAAATGGCCAAGCCCAAAGTGGCAAAATATTAAGCTTTTAATGGTCGTAACAACAAATCATTGGTTAGCAGGAATTAAACAAACAGATAAAGGACGTTAGTATGGGATAACGTTTGATTTGATGTCTTTAAATGTTTAAGTCTTGTGGTCCTTGATGGGCTGCATCAGGTGTGGCAGATAACCAAATAATGACTAATCTTTGAAGAAAAAAAAAACATCCCAGAAGATATTTTTGGAAAATGTTGTATACCCAGACATGTGTTAGTTTGAATTTTACATCAAACATTTTAATCATTATCATGATTTTATCTTTGTGTACAAACAGACTATATAAGTGAATGTCCCTGTTTCTAGCTGTTCTCTAAACAGTTCACTGCAGTAAAAGTAAATGAGCAAATGGTGGCAATGATTTGTTGTTAAGACCATTACAAGCTTAATATTTGCCATTTTGGGCCTGGCCCTTTTTTTCGCCCAGGAGTATATTGAAATTCTTTTCTGTCTAATCACACATACGCTACGATCTGGTGGGTAGAGATTAGGTAGAAAAAGGATGGTGAGTTCTGTTAAACCTGTGAGGGTAAAAAAAAAAAAACAGAAAGAGTGACTAAGTGAGGAAAGATGGGCAGAAAGTAGGTGAGAAAAATGGGTGTCAGATGGGAAACAATTGTGATTAATTTAGTGATTGATTGAAGGTCACAGACTCCCCTCAGGAAAATATTTCTCATCACCCCTCACCTCTTCACACTCTCTTCAATTTCATTCATCTCCTCGCCTATTTATAATACTCTCTGCAATTTCTTCTTATTCACGCCACGTCCATCACACTTTTGTCGACTTTTCTCAGCCCTTCTCATCTATTTCACTGCTCAGTGTTCTCCATCTATTCCTCTCTCTTTCTCTATCTCTCTCGCTCTGTTTTAGTACAGTGTGTGTGACACACTCCTTGCTGCTGTATAAAAAAACACAATGGTAGCTGAATACTTACTGAAGGACATGACTAACATGACAGAATATCTCATTTTGTCACTGTCAGAGCGATGCTCTTTTCTGAACCTTGAGGAAAAATCAACAAAACCTCACTTTCACATTCCAACTTTCTGTCTAACCAACTCGCTTTACTTTATCTATGAAGTTCACGTTCCTCCATCCTTCTCATCCTCCTCTCTTCTTGCCCTTCTTAATCATAAAACACAAGCATCATCACAGGATGTCATATGCGGTATGTAAAGAATAAACAGACATTCTACTGTATTATAGTATAATAATCAATGAGGACACAGTGTGATGTCACGTCACCACCCTTAAGTTGATTATTTTCCTATAACAGCACGTCCTGAAATGTGTCATTCCTCTTGTATTACAGTAATTTGACATTATTTTAAAAAAAAATATATATATATATATATTAAAGAATGACATACTTTTAATTTATTTGGTTACATACTGTTGAGGAATTCATTCACCAGCCTCTTTTTTTTCTCCATTAAAGTTAATAAGACACTAAATGAAGCTTGTCTTGTTACCAAGTAACCTGAAAAAGCCCAAAGTCATCTTCCATGTTGGAAAGCTTAAAGTTACAGCTTTATCTCTGACTGTTTCAAAGCGCTAACACTGCAGACTCCTTCTATAAATGCTAAATAAACGCCTCCTCACAGAAAACTATTTTAAGAAATTTTAAGAATATGATGGAATATGATGCATTTTGGAGAAACCTCAGTCACCATTCAACGATAAGAGTTTTTGACCAACTTTACAATAGTTTATCGCATATAAAAATAGTTTTTTATTTGTATAACAGCATGGCTTGGATAGTAGTGCTTTATATTCACAGGTTCATATTAATGCACTCGTTCTCATATGATACTGTTTCTGTAGTAACAACTTACACATGGAAATTGTTCCTGCTGATGCACCACATACACAGATTTTTTTTTTTTTTTTGAATGTGCGTAATTGTTGATAAGGTGAAGTTATTCCTAAATATTAAAAGTGTTATATTTTAATCAGCTCATGAGAATATAACATCTTTTCTTGCAGGCTGTATCAGCAGACATAATATGCTAAAATGACAACATCCTAACTTTAATTGTTAAAAATAGGTGTGAAAAAATATCACAATTACACATTTTTTTTTTTAATTTTCCATAATTATTAAGCCATTAGATGATTGGTGTTATTAGCGCTAATATACTAACCTAGCTAAATCTACTTTCCAGCAGAAGCATATGATTACCAAACTGTACATCAAAATCAAACTTGTTTGGATATGTATTAACATTTTACAAATATAAATGCTATTACAGAATTGCAGAATACACCCATGATATGTATAAATATAAATAATAAAAAGAATAAATGAAAAAACAAATGGAATTTTGTATAAGTAACACTGGGTCATGTAGGAAACCACATAGGCAAGCAACTTAACACTGTTTGAGGTGAGTGTGTAGTAAGCTCAGCACACAGTTTGCATGATAATAATCATCAGCTTGCATTATCTTAATCCTAGTAGCTCTAGGGGAAAAGAAAAAAAAAAAAAAAAAAAACAGCCCAATTTACAAACCACTCATGATTTGACTGATCGACTCCATTTGACGTAAGTGGAAAATTTGTCTAAATTTCATCTGCCCCTAAACCACTACTTTTAATTCATGTAGTTTTTTCCTCATATTTTTTAGAATTCATCTTATAACAGTGGAGTCAAGTTTGAGTCCTGAGGGCCGCTGTACTGTTTCCCAGACACACCGATTCAACTCATCAGCTAATTAGCAAGGTCACAGCAGCCCGCTAAGGTTATTACTGTTTATTCATGAGCTAAATTATCTTCTTTTTTTTTTAAGAGTTGAAAAAGAATAAGTAATAAGAGCAAGCAAGGGGACTTCAGTAATGCACCCAGGACCTATAAGCTAACATGACTTATTGTGTTTATGGATGCTCTCCCGGAGCTTTTGTCTTCCATTTCAACACTAAAGCTCTTCATGTTACACAACTAAATAAGGTGCACTTTCCATAGCAAGGACATCTCTCTCTTTTATTTTTTTAACATCTAATCCTGACATGCTCATATGTTCCTACATTAAAAAATCGTCTTGACATAATCCTTGTAAACACTTGTTTAATTCCTGACATGCTGCTGCCACATTTCCCTCGACCCTCGATCACTGTCTTTTCATCCAGCAGGATGCGCTCTCTAGTTTGTCTTTACCGTCTGCTGCTTTCTCTCCTCTCTTCCTCTGTGTCTGTCTCTCCTTCATCCCATGCCATTCCTCCATCCCCCAGGACGCAATTACACTCTCCCCCTGGATACCGACTAATTACTGTGGCTTTTAAAAAAATCTGCCACGAATGAATAAATATGAGGGTGTGGGGTGGAGTGCAGATTAATAAATGCTAATCCCTGGTGCAGTCCTCTGACTTGAGGACAGAATGAGCAACAGAAACTCACTCTCACTGCACACACACACACACACACACACACACACACACACACACACACACACACACACACTTGAATGCTGCAGTTGCTTACACACAGTGGGAGTTCAGGGTTACGTTAAATTTCCATACCTGTATGGGACAAACAGCCTCTCTCCCCCCCCAGGGGGGCAACATGCCACTTAAACAGGGGACGCGTTGGGAAAAGCATCTGTGTGAAATGAAATGCTCTTTCAGCGAGGCTCCCTTTAATAAATGACAGGATAAGAATGCACAGGGAGTTAAACGCCATCCGCAGCTCGACTGCAACAGCGCGCTGTGTAAAAACAGCATGATTGTAATTGAAGCCATGTGCTTTCTTTTTAGCTACAGGTCTGCCTAGTTTAGTGCTTAATAACGATATAGTCTGAAGAAGCTGTGAAACTAGTAACTGATGGCTGATACTGATGTTAGATGTGAGGATGAAAACTGAATATCTATCAATACCACAACAGTGAACTATTAGTGATGAGCAATACATTATATCACACAGTCTCAGTGATAGCATAATAAGAATGATGTGGGACAAACTATTTTACACACACACACACACACACACACACACAAAGGCAGATAGACAGCTACATTCATGATTTATAATTTTAGTGTTTCAAGTCTGTAATGCTCTACTGGCTTCATGTTGTGTTTATTCTGAATACTAATCACACTAAACAGAAAAGCTTTTAACCCTTTCATTCAATCCAAATAAGCACGAAGTAACTTGAAGAAACTTACAGTTCTGTCACCTGTCCTTTAATGTAATTTGTACTTTGATTAGACAATGTGTGCTTAGTCTATCTACTTTTAGTTTCCCCTCCAAACACATGTTGATGGAAAAGGACGAGAGAGTAAATAATCCACCTCATTCATGACTAATTCATCTGAGCCTTCTCGGATATATCAGTACAAATGGAGATCAAATCTAGCCGTGTGTAATCACCTGACACGACTGATACTTACAGGCTGCATGAATCTACAGTCTGGGCTAGACAGAAATCAGCCCCAGCCTCTCTTCTTCATACCATTTTTTTTACAGCCATTTGTTCCACTTGGTAACACAAAATTTCAAAATAATTCACTTTAAGACATTTGTTAACAGCAAATAATCCAATGTTAATGAAACCTTATACTGATGTAGTTTTATGTTTGAAAGACAGGAATGTGGCTGGTGTAAACTAGACATAAACACATAAAACGAGACATAAACTGTCACTACGAGACATGTCACTACTAATGTGGAATAGCTGGAACTATTTACAGACAGTCAAAACACTCCAACTTTTGGCATTTAATCACCATAGAGCACAAAAATCATGCTCGGCTAAAGATCATCCACATTTGCACCTGATGGCTAGAACGATCTGCAGACACCGAACTCAAACCTCCAAACCGGTGAGAACAAGATCAAGTTTAAAAAGGGAAGGAGTGAGTGAGAACTGGAAACACTTTCTCACCAAAAGAGCAGTGGAAAAGCCTCGTCACTGGTGGCCATTTTGCTATTCATGACTTTTTGGGGTGGTGGGTGAAAACAGAGAGATTAATGGCAAGAGCCTTAATAAAAGCCAAGCTAACGAAGTGCAAAAGAACTAAATGACCCCAGCAGGTCCCAGACTGGGCCTTTTTAATGGACTTTTAAAATCATGCAGGGCGATGCTCATAAATCGCCCTCCACCGGCAGGTACGTGGACACAGCAGGAGCGTCCCGTTGAAAGAGCTAAGCTCTGAATGTGTGGAGGCTTTAAAGGCTGATCACAAAGCCAGAATTGCTTAAAATGAATGCTAGGCTAACTGTGACACACAGTGGGACATTATCAGAGGGAGACACAAAATGCTTTATTAATCAGCTGTGTGTGCGAGCTCTGTGTAGCTGTTGCGGGGTGTCGATGTAGCACGCAGAAAAAATTGTAAGGGGTTATAAGGGGAAGAGGTGGCCATGAGGCCAGAGACAGAGAACAGAAGTGAGCTGGTACATAATCTGGAACCGTTCCACACATTTCTCCCTCAGCAGAGCTGGGTATCATACGCTTCCAGCATTAAACTACTGATGGTCTGGAACAATGATGTCAGTTGCTACATGATAAATGCGAGTTATTTTCAATGATCAGGAAAAATAAGATATGGACAGTTCAAGAGTAAGTGAAAAGTGTGCCAAATTGAATATTGAATGTTTCACTGGCTTTACAAGTAACTACATAAGTAAGAGCTACACTGTTAATACTTATGCTTAAAAAAATAAAAAAAATAAAAAAAACTTCCTTGGAGCATCCAAATACCCATAAACATGCTAAAAGCAACAAAATCCACTGTATTCATTGTCTATTGTGTAATTATTGCCATAATACACTATAGGGCCAAAAGTTTGTGGACACCTGACCATCACACCCATATGTGCTTTTTGAACGTCCCATTCCAGATTTAGTCCCCCTTTCTGTTGTAATAAGCTCCACTCTTCTGGGAAGGCTTTCCACTAGATTTTGGAGCGTGGCTGTGTGGATTTGAGCTCGTTCAGCTACAAGAGCATTACTGAGATCAGGCACTGATGTTGTGTGAGGAGGCCTGGGGTGCAGTCAGTGTTCCAGTTCATCCCAAAGGTGTTCAGTGGAGCTGAGGTCAGGGCTCTGTGCAGAACACTCGAGTTCTTCCACTCCAACCTTAAACACACCATGTCTTCATGGAGCTCGCTTTGTGCATTAGGGCATTGTCATGCTGGAACTGGTTTGGGCCTCTTAGTTTCAGTGAAGGGAAATTGTAATGCTACAGCATACAAAGACATTCTAGACAATCGTTCGCTTCCAACAGTTTGGGGAAGAAGCACATATAGGTGTGATGGTCAGGTGTCCACATACTTTTGGCCTTATAGTGTATAGCATATGGTGCTGTGTATAGAAGCTAAAGGACCGTAAAGGATCAGATTTGTTATTCTTTTTGTGCCGTGCATTAGCAAACTCCCACATCCAAATACCTGATGATTTGGCACTTAAGCCGGTGGAAACGTGGGCTGCTTCGTAAAAAGTTTCTTGAACAGACTCTGGCTCCTTGCAGAAAATGGGGAAAGTTTGTGTGTGTGTCATTCTGTGTCACAGAGCTAGTACATCATTAGAGACTCGGACAGAGACAGCGACATGCCACTCTCCACAGTGGGATTACCATTAGTGTCAACAAGAGTCCTCTCTCTCTCTCTCTCTCACTCTCTCACTCTCTCTCTCTCTCTCTCTCTCTCTCACATCCCTGACTCTCCTTGTCGGTCTGTGTCCATCTCGTATTCCATCTATATCTGTATCTTCTACATCTCTTGGCCGTCTCCGTCTCTGAGGTGGAAAGATTGAGCACTCTCAATTACCATAATAACCCCTCCAATTAGTGTCCACTACTTACACTCTCTAATCAATAGCGACATTACCATTACAGCTTAATACATCACCTGACCTTGAACTGCCACACACTCTTACGCATACACACACACACACACACACATCCTACATCCTCCTACTTTACAGACCCCCGAGTCACAGCTTTCTCTCTTTCACCTCTCACTCCTCACCCCTCTCTCCCCCACCTCCCCACCCTGGATTACATCTCCATGGAGACAGGTGCCTGGCAACAGCTGGAGGAGGCGAGCGGTTGTTGTGGTGATGGCAACGTGAGGCGACGATGTCACGGCCTGATTACATCACGCTCTGGCTGCCGTTTGCTTTTGTTATGCATCAGTGTGATTTTGTTGGTCACCGCTGTAACTGTCTCCATCACTCCATCTGGCCACACCTCCTCCCATCCCCACATCTTTCTGATCCATTTAAGACACAATACTGCTGTGTGTCATCGGTCACACACACACACACATACACCCACACACACACCGCCTCCAAAGATTCTATTTCTTCCTCCAAATAAGGTGCGCTGAATCAGTGCACCATCATGAGCTCACTGTAGACTCTACAAACACTCTCTCTTCGGCTCTTATTCTATGTGTGTCTCTCTCTCTCTCTCTCTCACACACACACACACACACACACACACACACACACACACACACACACACACACACACACACAAAACAGAGCACTCAACAGGCTACACGATCACCTTTATCTGACTCTGAATAAGGTCTGTGAAAATGCACCAAACAATGACAGCTATAGAAACACACACAAACACACACACACGCATACACACACACACACACACACACACACACACTCAACAGACACAAGCTGATACAAGCAGCACAAACACCCACTCAACAAATACAGAGATTTACTCTGCACACATGCACATACACAAACATACCCATGGTTGGTTACTGAATATTATCCAGCATTACAAAGCACACAGCACTGGTTGTACAATGCAATATGACATGATCTACACGCAATAATACTATTTATACTATTCCTTAGAAAAAGGAATAAAAGTACGGTCTGTGCACACTAAAAAAACAAATAAAACAAATGATGATGGAAGAGCACTGCAGCCTAAATAAATCTTAATATAGGTATTGTGATATATTTGTGTATAGTCATATCAATACATGGAGTACAACTGTAACACATACACAGGCACCTACACACACCCAGACCCACACCCACACACATCCATATACACACCAACACAGTGAGTAGGTTCTGGCAAATTGCACACAGTGACATTTTAAGACAAGGACTCAGTGATTGCCAGGCTTTCTTTTCAATGTCCAATAAAGCACTGGAGAATATGAGTCTGTGTGTGTGTGTGTGTGTGTGTGTGTGTGTGTGTGTGTGTGTGGAGGGGCATTGTAGGAAGCAGAACATGTGTCCGTGCACGTGTTGTAGAGGCGAGAGCATTATACTGTGTACAGCAAATTGCCTCATTTCCATCCCATTTAAAATCTTACTTTACTCCATCAGCAGCATACAGCTGAATTACACACACTTGCACAAACTGTCTGTTTAATTACCAGTCCTTGAATTGCCTCGGAGCGCTTACACACACAGCTGTTTCTAGTAGATGTGCATTTCCCCTGGTCTGGAAGCGAAAAAAAAAAATCCTCTACTTAAAGGGACGAATAGTAGAGCTAAAGCATTTATTCAGCGTCCATGTTCAGGAAGAGCTTTATCCTGATCAGTGGATCCAGAGTCTATCCCAGGAATACTGAGTGTGAGGTGGGAACACACCCTGCATATGAAGCCATTCCATCACAGGCCACTATGCACACACACCTTCTTTCACACCCAGGAGCTCTATAGAATTAAAGAATGAAAGAATATATGAAGATAGAGTGAATAAGCATGCAGATCAATACTACTGTGTGGATAAGAACCTATTATTATTTCTTTTTCTTGTTTAAATGTGTGCGCTAAAAATTTGTGAAGCCAACCGCCCGTCTTAGTGTATATGTGTATGTGTTTGTCTGTGTGTGTGTGTGTGTGTGTGTGTGTTTTGCTCCCAGATCTCTCTGATTCTCATTCAAATCAGCACGTGTCATTGCTATGACATGTGGTTAGGCGATCAGCAGCACACTGGCCTCAGTGTGGGAGAGACAAGCAAAAGGCACACACTGTGGGAACGTGAAGTCCTTGAATGTGAAGCAAATGTTATTATAGCCCTTATCACTCTCTCTCTCTCTCTCTCTCTCTCTCTCTCACACACACACACACACACACACACACACACACACACACACACACACACAAAACACTCTCATTCACGCCTTCAATTCAATTCAATTTTATGTGTGTAGCACTTTTAACAAAAGTCATTGTCAGAAAGCAGCTTTACAGAAATCATGATGTAGATTTAGTTCCCCAAAGAGGAAGCCAGAGAGCGAAGATGGCAAGGAAAAACTCCCCGAGACGACATGAGGAAGACATCTTACTCATGTCGGAAAGTGAGAGTTTGAATATATAGTTGTACAGACAAAAGGCAAACAGTATTAACAGCATTTAAGTCATACAGTCAAGTACATACTATAGAAAACTGTACGTAAAAAAACAGAATTTCACATTTGTAGCATTGTAGGTTTTTGTCACGTTGTAGCTTGTACACATTGCTGAACTCTTGTACACACTTTAGCCACCATCCAACACCACTACGGACTGGAACTCTGGAGCTCTATTCAATTAACATATGCTGGGACACTTGTCACTCAATATGCAATTGTCTTAAACTGTGCAATTATGTAGATAGTGTATGTTTGTGTCTTTGTTGTGATGTTGATGTAGATTTCACTGCATATTGTACACTCTACTTGTGCACATGACAACCTTGAAACTTGAAACATTCATTATTTCAAATCTGATGCAGCACACAAACTGCTGTCTCGTTCTCACATAAAATGCTCTCACATTCATGACTCATATAGGAACGGGCAATATGACGATATTATATTAATATTGTGATAAATTATGTCACAATACATTTTTTCAAGAGATTGCTGGTGTAACATTTTTTATTTCCTTTTTACCAAACAATGTTTTGATGTTAAAAATAGTGCATACTCTTTAATATTGTTTATTGCAATTATTAAACCTGTATTATTGTTAAATAATATTGCGATGTTGTAAAAAGAAAAAAGAAAGAAATATATTTCTCATTTCCGTTTCAATTGTAAATTGATTTTATAGATATTAATTAAAAGTAGGCCACTCTAGATTGACCCTAGGTGTGAACGAGTGTGTGAAGGTGTGTGTGCATGGTGCCCTATGATGATGGACTGGCATGCCATCCAAGGTGTATTTCCAGAATAAGACCACATCATTAGAGTGATTAGAATCTTTTTCCCCAATCCAACAGACTTTCCTCATTTCCTCTTCAAAATCGTCAACTTCTCTACTAGATCTGATAACACATTTCTTTAAATAAATCTGCTCATTAGGGATCTAAATCTACATTCAGATTTCTGTAAAGCTGCTTTTTGATAAGGTCTATTGTTAAAAGTGCTCTACAAATAGAACCAAACTGAAGTAATGAATGTGAGAGAGCGTTATGTGTGTTTACGTGTGACTTGAATTGAATTGAGTTAAATTATATTCTCGCATCATGCCCAGTCAAGTCAAGTGGCTTTATTGTCATTTCAACCATATACAGCTAGTTAGTACACAGTGAAACGAAACAACAACAACTGCTACTTAAAACAAACACAGAACTACAGGAGACTACATATATTTACATAAAGTGCACAGTGCGAACATGTGCAGACGGCACAAGACAGTACAAAACTACCAAAACAAGACAATGGGCTCAGTAAGTTACTGTGCAGCGCCGACTAGTACACAGTTCTAATATATAGTGAATCAGATGACACTAGTGCAAAAGAGTAACAATATAAGTTGCTGTAAATGTAAACGTAAGGAGTAGCAGCCGGGTAGAAAGTATAAAGATTATATACAGTATATAATAAATATTTTTAGCAGCAGAAATTGAATACAGAAATGTGCAAAAATTGAAAAGAGGATGGTGTGATGTTCAGTTGATTGTGTGTGTGTGTGTGTGTGTGTGTGTGTGTGTGTGCGTGTGTGTGTGTTTTCAGTCCAGTCTCAGTGCAAACCACTTGACATGAATGAATTAATGAATAAATAAAAATATTATTAAAAAAATATATTTATTTTTATTTATCAGTTTGCTTTAAATGCACTACTTTTTTGCTGCCAGCTTGTTAGCAAACCTATACCTTGCATTATTAAAGCAAAATCTTCCCAGAAAATAATATGCGCATTATAATGAATTGCTGCTTAAAAGACCCCAGTTTGACTCGCAGCAGCACTGTATCCAAAAACCTTTCTGATCTTTCTGGAATGTAGGACCACCACCCCCACTTACCCCCCCAACACCACCACGACCCACCTAAAGAAAAAAAAAAATTGTAATATTATTATGTGGCTATTGTTGTCAGCTATAATCGATAGTTCCCTGCTTTGGGATAGACATTGTTGTTTTGAAAGATAGGTCCCTAGCTTACTCACATTATTTATTTACTTGGCAGAAAGATCCAGAGGGCTTCTGGTTGATGAACTTGAGTGAAGTTGCTAAGGAAATGTAAAAGTTCAGGAGATGAAAAAAAGCTGTGTTCAGCAACTGGCTTTTTTAGAAAAAAAAACAACTAAAACTAAAATATGGTTATTGATGCACCTGTACAAGTGAAGTAAAGTGTGAACTCAGAAGAGTAACATATCTTTTCATCCCATCATACCAAGTATAAGTGACCTATATTAGTGTTTTGGTTAAAGGTTACAGTATCATGTTTCAGTCTGACTTCACTGTGTGTCTCTCTATTTACAAAAAATAAAAACCATTGCATTTTATAGAGACGTACTGAAACACACACTTGTTTCCTCTCCACAAGTAAGTGTGTGAGGGAGACAGCTTGTTACAGTCCAACTGACAAACACACAGACTCACACTCTCCCTCCCTCTTATAGTGCCACAAACTCTACTGATGACACCACACTTACACACACGCACACACACGCGCGCGCGCACACAGTTTCCTCCTTCCAGTGGGTAATGCTACGCCGATCTCGTCTCATTTAGCTTGTGTAGGCAGCCTGACTGCCTTTAAGATTTGTGACTGGTGGGGCAGGGACACTGAGCATGACAGAGCAGACATTAATCATCAGATCATACACATAAACACACAGAGATGCAGCTGCCGAACCATGAACACTCGTAGCGACTGTACCTCAAACACAGAAGATAGAGAACAATGAGGGAAGAGCAAAGGAATAAATGAAGTAGATACAAAGAGATACAAGAGAGTGTGATTTCCATTTTTTGTTAAAATCAGTGACTGTTATGGCACCTGGCTTTGTGTGTGTGTGTGTGTGTGTGTGTGTGTGTGTGTGTGTGTGTGTGTGTGTGTGTGTGTGTGTGTGGGGCGGTTACAGTGACGACAGATGATTATTTGTGGGAATGATAGAAAGGGAAGAACACAGCCCAAGAGAAAGAGAGCGAGAGATAGTCAGTTGGTGGCAGCCTCAGGATAGATTAATTAAAGATGTTTATCAGGAGCGACAGAGAAAAGCAAAAAGGCCAAGAAAGCAATAGAGAAATGAATAGAGAAATATATGGCTGGAGGGAGGGAGAGAGGATAAAGGAGGTCTCAGGCCGTTTGGATCTCAGCTGGTGGGATACGACATTCACCAGCTCAGTCACAGCTTAGGCCAAGAACATGGCACTAATAAATCATACACAAAAGTGTCTGAGGAAAAATCCTGGGATGAACCTGAAATCTGAAACCTCAATCATCCTGTTTGGCCAGCGTTTGCTTCAAGTTTCAATGTTTTGACTCCATTTCTGATATTTCATTCCACTTCTAACAAACGTCTGTTTCAACAGCCAGGGATTTCTGTTACAGGAACTCAGCGGCAATAATAATTCAAAACCTTTTCTTGATAGACAGTACAAATCATAATATTTGGTTTTACAAAAAAAAAAAAGGCCCAGCAAATCAGTGGTGAAACATAAAAAAAAAAAAAAAACTTCTTTCAGTCATATTTCATCTACAAAAATGCAGTGGATTGCAAAAAGCTTGCAACTCCATGGGGGGGGGGGTGGCCTTCCTGTATTTTACACTCTGTCTACAACAACAGCAAAAAAAAAAAAACAGAACTTGTTTAAAAAAAAATAAAAGTTGGACATGTCTTGCAACAAGACAACAATCCAAATCATGTGGTGATGTCAAGAGAAAAGATTTGGGGAAGATTTCGGGGGAAAAAAAGACAGCAGTACTTCATTTTGTTCTAAGGGTATACAAACTTTTGCACCAAAATCTAAATTATTAAACAAAGAAACAGAGAAAATTTAAATAATTGGTACGAATACAAATAGTAACATCCACTTTGTGAGTACAACAGTAAGAACTAACTAACTAACTAACTAACTAACTAGTCAGAAATGTCATGTTATCATCACTTACACTCACATCTGAAGCTGCAAAACCCACTGGTGCTCGATGTGTTATTTCTTCCAGTACAGATTTTTTACTTACCGGTGGAGAACGACTCTCAAGACACATTCTTGTTTGAGAAATATAACTGATAAAAATTTTATTCCCTTTTCTGACCCCATGAAATTATAAGGTATTGGTAGTAGACTCAGATTTCTGGACCCGGATATATCTTGAAACATTAACTACTGTAAGTGCAACTACAACGGCTAATGATTTCCTGTTAAATAAACAGCATGTTGCAGAAATCTGAAATGTCTGTGCTCGGGGAACCCCATCAGATGTCTCTGTAGCTGAATTCTGGCAAAGCGCCTATAATATACTTTGACATCTCTATATTACTAAACATATTTTTTTATCAAAACAACATGGAAATGTTTTTATTTACTTTATAATCTTGCCTTGGCTTTCAGCAAAGATCATTGGGTAAGGAGGCAGTTTAACAGCTGCTGTGGTGAAAACAGTCTGCTTAAAACATCTAAACCTCGCTAGCTACATGTAATTTCCTCACACAGTGAACATCATGCTGTGATCGAGTTGGTGGATAGTTATGTGCTGTAGCAAATCAGACATAGGCCTAATCAATTCAGTCTGTAATCAGATATTGGCTGTCCAATTGTCTGTGATGCTCCTGTGCCACAGTCAGAATGAAAATCTTTAAAAGGGAGACATATGCTCATGTCCACTTTATTAGGAACACCTGTACACCTACACGCTCATGCAGTAGTCCAATCAGCCAATCATGTGGCAGCAGCGCAATGCAGAAAATCATGCAGATATAGGTCAAGAGCTTTAGCGAACGTTCACATCAAACATCAGAATGAAGATATGACTTTGATCGTGGCATGGATGTTGGTACCAGACGGGCTTCTTTGAGTATTTCAGAAACTGCTGATCTCCTGGGATTTTCACACACACGCACAACACTCTCTAGAGTTTACACAGAATGGTGTGAAAAACAAAAAAAAAAATCCTCTGTGCAGAGGGTCTGCAGGCTGAAACACCTTGTTGATGAGAGAGATCATACTGGTCTGAGCTAACAGGAAGTCTACAGTACCTCGAATAAGCACTCTTTACAACCATGGTGAGCAGAAAAGCATCTCAGCATGCACAACACATCAAACCTTGAGATGGATGGGCTACAACAGCAGAGGACCACATCAGGTTCAACTCCTGGCAGTCAAGAATAAGAATCTGAAGCGATCATGGGCACAGCCTCACCGAAACTGGACAAATTGCCATATGACAGTTTTCCCAGTCCGCCACACATTTGCTACAGCTATTAAAACCTAGTCCTTGATAGGTTGAGCAGTGGATCAGTTCATTTCGAGTGAATCAGTTGTGTAGTGCATCAGGGTCTTTGCCATCTGAAGACCACAGCAGCACTGCAGTGAAGGTCTGCTCTGTTAGCTGTAGGAAGAAATGCTGCGTTTGATTAAAGTTATCTATATCTGTAAAACTGCAGGTGCAAACAGCCCTGTGGTGCAGTAAGGAAACAAGATTAAATCTCAGCCACTGCCGATTCTAATATCTCTTACACTGCAGCCTGTCATTACACCCTCGAGCAAGATATGTCCTTGTGTTATGAGGAAAATATAAAGATTTCCGCTTTCGCTAAAAATATGATGACAGAAAGATCTTAACTGCCCATTTCGAAAGACGGAGAACCCTATCATCTCAGACAGAACCATCATGGTTGTGAGAAACAATTCTGCCTGACATCTAGTTAACTTCTCCAAAAAAAAAAAACTAACAGAACTTTCGCATTTAAGAGTGTATAACATACATACTTTTAAGTCTTTACTCTTTGCAGTAATGATATGGGGCCAATTTAGCACCTCATACGGTACATGAACGATCAATACAGCTTTACAAGCAATTCTTTACATAAAATGCTGAGTGCTGATAATTAATCAATGGGGAAAATGAGCTGTAAATTAGCCAAGCATCTCAAACAGGACCCATAATCACAAGCATATCTACTAACATCCGCTCACTGTCCAACTCAGAACAACCAGAAATTGCAACTTCCCCCGCAAAAAAAATCGATGAACACGTTCGTACCTCTGGAGCACAGGGTTATTAATGTGCTCCCCATTTTAGGGAAGAACTCACTGAGTACTGAAAGAGGTTTTTCATGTTAAATCGGTGGCACTCAGCACAAGCCCAGACAACAACAACTACTTTTAAGAGCCATCACTAGATTCCATTTCTATTCTCATTCTATTTACATGCAGCAAAAAAAATGACCCTGGATATGCACTTACTCACTACTCAAGGGAGTGTCTGAAGGGTAAGTAAACACCTCATAAAAGGCTTTTGTGAATCCTGAAAGAGGAGAGGATTTATAACGCATCAGGCCTTCAGGATAGCAGAGCATGTGTCGCTTCCCATCAGCTCATGCAAAGCTTTACATCTTTCTGACAAAAACTGAGGAAAAAGTGAGCCTCAGTGACTCAGTAAAGAAAGTTTACCTGAGCCACACACACCTCTTCTTCTTCACACACTGCTTCACAAAGCCGAGATAAAATGACGATGCAAGATTTACTAATCATGTTAATTCCAAAGGGTTAATTGGGTTCTGTGGACAAACCTGAAATCCTGAATACTATTGTGGATTGAGTTGTTAGAGATACACAATGCATGCCCCTGTTTTGCCTGGAAAAGGGCAGATATACTCTATATCGCGACTCAAAACCATAATCAGTGATGCACGGTTCAGTTTAATGTGGCTTCAGGATTTAAATTGGAGTCAAGATCGAGCAACAAGATCTAACTTTTTGCTTTTATTTTTAAATAAACATATCAGATATATGTGCAACAGTCCTCTAATATTATACTATGGGTTGCAATGGCAATATATCTCACACCTCCAGGCTACCACTTTAAATAAATTGTTCATCCGTAGGTAGCAGAGACTTGTGAACTCAGCTGCTTTAGACACTTTAGACACGAGCACAATTTCTAATCAACTCAATGACACTCAACAGCAAATACATAAGCTTGATTTAGTCATTTAGTGTAGTAATGAGATATTATTTATAAAATACTTCTAATTTTGTTTACGTTGAATAAACACTGGGCTTACGGATGCACTGTCTTGGTTTTTAAAAAAAAAAAAAAAAAAAAAAAAAAAAAAAAAAAACCTTTTGAAGGAGCAAATCCAGGATTAAATCCTCAACAGTCCAATCCAACTAATTCAGTAATCCATGTATGAAGTTAAAGCCAAACAAATTTTGTTCATCTCAGCCAGAGTGCGTAGGCCACCAGCCAATCTTTATTACACTGACTGGGCTCGCTCATTACCTTGCTCCCTCAGGTGAACCTGACCCATCTGCCTTCACTGTGTAATCCCTCTGACCTCATCAACCAGAGCCAAGATGCCACATCCCCCTGACCTCGCCACTGGCGCTACACTGCTGAACCGGAGACCAGAAATCAGCATGTCCTCTAAATCCAGCCAATCATCCCAACACTTTCACCCTACAGCAGGGGTGATTAATAACTTCATATGATGAAAAATGTGCTCAAGGGATCAAAAAAATAAATAAATAAAACAGCCATCTCAACCATTTCCCAACTTTAAGTGCTCTGGATGATGTGAGTCATACATGATCCAATGCAAAGAACGGTTTTAATATCAGCAGATATTAATAACTGTAATAATACTGCCAAATTATATTTCTCAAACAATATTCTATCATACTTCAGTCCAAAGTTTATTAGGAGCATACATGTGTGATCATTTGTATAATAAAATGGCTATGCGATGTCAAAGCATTTTGGTTTTTTTTTTTTTTTTTTTTTTTTTTTTTTTTTATTGTTTTGAACCAGAATGTGTGTGAACAGAATCTTTAGATAGAATCTTTTCAATTTTAACCAATGATTAAAAAATGTTTTTAGTAACTGGTAAACTAAAATAATTCATAGTACTGAGTATCATACTACACGATTTAAATGAGCAGTTCTCAGACCAGCTTGTATAAAGTATTATTTTAAAAAGCAGGGGCTCTGGTACGTGGATGTGAGATTGGTGTTTGGAATCAGACGCAGTTCCCTTGTTAAAAAGGTCTTCAGTGTGATGCAGCAGCCGCTGGGCCAAATCTGCTTCTGTAATTTGGCAAATGGAAATGAGGAGCTGTGGGTGAAACAGTCTTATCAAATTAAACTCAGAGTTCCAGGCAGCACTGGGGAAAAACTCAGTACTGCTACAATAAAGCCTTGTGTAATGCTATTACTTTTGTCTGTACTAACACAATTTAAGAAATTACTTTTAACATTGGGCTAATACTGGTATTCTCAGCAAAACACAATTCTCCTTCTGCTCCACAAAACCAAGAGCAGTCATACAGCACTCAGGCAATTTCTGATGGTAGAATATTCATGAAGCCATAATATATCATTTGTTTTCATCACAGCAAGAATACGTTGTACATTCCACGTGTTAAGCTGAAATATTGTTTTAATAATATTCTTGGCGGTTAGCAAGCTAGCACTGTGGAAAAGGCAATATAACATTATTGGAGTGGTAACTGGTGGTAAATATTATTGATTGCTCATTTTTGGTAGGTTGCAGATTATTCTGAAGCCAGCCATCCTTGTGCCAAGTGGGCATGTGCTTCTAATAAAGGCATGTGCTTCTAATAAATTATTGTTCACATTACAATAACAGCATAAAGGAATGCTTGCGGGCATCATCACCTTGGAGCTGTGAGGCAGCAACATTACCCTACCCATAATACAAATTCTCCTAAACGTAAATGCATGAAAATAAACTACAAATTACTCCAATCGTACGGAATACAGTATTTTGACATGAAATGAGTAGTGCCACTTTGGTTTCTAAAGTACTACTGCTAAGCTTTCTGACGTTTCTGACGTACACCCCGTCAAAAAGGTGTCAAAAAAGTGTGAGGAATAATAAAATATATTATGGAGCATCTGAGGAACACAACAGGGCATGCTGTTCTAGAAAAAAATATTATTTGAATATTAGATGATTATTTTCCTCCTAAAAGCAGGTCCTGAAGCGTTTTATTCCTCTTACACCACCACGATTTGCCAATGATTGCAATTTACATTTATTCATGAACAACATATCATGCATTTTAATGCATGCGGTTACACTGAATTTTATGAAACGTCCACAATGCAAGTTAGCTTCTCTTATCACTTATGTTATAGCAGCTATAAACAGTCATTCCCTCAGTTCAGCCTCTCTTTTTTCCTCTACTGAAGAGAAAAGAAGTTAGACAAAACCACTGCTTGTCAGAGAAACTGTAATGCATAATCTCTTCTGTCTTGAAGACTTTCCTGTGGCAGAAACTGAGTGTTACAAACACAAGAGACTCCTTCTATTAAACGTTCCATAAACATTGCCGAACTGGAAACCTCACAATATCAGCTATTATATTTTTCTTTGTTAAAAACAACACATTTTTAAAAAACTGTTTGTTAATCGCACAGTGTCGCACAGTGCAATGATTTAAAAAAAACAAAAAAAACACTTGACTCTAACAAAGCACTTCCGTTAGCAAGTCGTTGGCCAATGGCTTGGCTGGGAGATGTGGTGTTTTTGTCCTCACATCGCACAAACATATTACTCACGCCTGCCTAGTGCCCTGAGTTACTCGTAGCAGGGAACTTAATCGGCATTTCCACATACCTGCATGTTCCTGAAAATAAAAGTCTGTCGACCATGCACAAAAGTAAACCTGCCTAGTAAAAACGGTTTCTACCACCCCCCTCGGCTGATGTATGTAGTGCAGCAGGCAGTGGGATTAAACATGGCCTTCATATCAAATAAAAGTTAAAAGGAAGTAGGGTTTTTGTTTTCTTCCTCTGGATGTTAAACCTATTTTTCCACCAGGGACGACTAATATATTAAAAAAAAAAAAAAAAAAAAAAAAAAAAAAAATCTGCTTGTTGCAGGCGCCTGTTCTACTGTTTGGTCCAGCCCTGAATTTAAACTTAAACTTTCAAATATATGCCACATACATTTTTTTACTACCAGCAAGTGCAAAAGAATATAACGTATTTCAAATATTTACTTCAACTGCATATATAAAATGTGTAGAAACAGGCCCCATCCCTGCTGCCTGACTTCTGCCTACTGAAATGCAATAAAATGAAATGGGCTGAACCACTGACCCACTTACCTGTGTGTGTTCCAGACTCGTGTGTATGGAGAGAAGATTGGAGGTATGCGGGGGTGTGTGTGTGGTGTAATGGAGCATTGATCCAGGAATAGACTAAATTAAGAGGTCTAAACACTAACAGCTCGGGCTTTCACCTCCATATGATGCAGCATGACAAACAGAGCAGCAGGAGCCAATACCTGCTCTGATAGGCAGGATGAAGAGCGAATTCTACACTGCTTGATTGTCTCTCCCTCTCTTTCTCTCCATGCGTGGCAGAGAGTATTTTCACTCCTCATTTCTGGTGCTCTCTCAACCTGCTGATGGAGGGATCAGTCAGGCAGAGTTTGCGCGCAAACGGCGAGTGTGTGCGTGCACCAGCAGTGTGTGCAGGGATCAAAAGGACTCATGTTGAGCTGACAAAGAATGCATGTGTTTCAGAGCGAGACAGAGAGAGACAGAGAGAGAGAGAGAGAGAGAGAGAGAGAGAGAGAGAGAGAGAGAGACAGAGAGAGAAGCAATCCCCAGGGAAAAACATGAGGGGGACTGAACAGGGCAAAACAGTCTCCTTCACGCTACTGTCCCTAATACGCTCTCTTTCGTTCTTGCTCTCTTCTCAAGTCACTAATTGCTTTTTTTTGCTCATTGCTCTCTTCAGAAGACAACGTTGCAAACCATTTAAAATCATAAAGGGTTAGTTTATCATTAAGCGTAGCCTCAAACACACACATACACACATACACACTCTCTCTCTCTCTCACTCTCTCTCTCTCTCTCTCCCTCAGTGAGTGCAGCAGGATACTAATGCTTCTGACACAGCTTCTCTTTTCGGGGGAAGGTTTTTTTTTGTTTTGTTTTTTCCCCCCACTGACTTCCTCTTGTGCATTTTCATATCTCATTCCCAGTGTCTCACAGCGATAGCTCTACAGACGAGGACATTCGAATCACCTCACGTCTTTGCAGTGCACCGGTTGACCCAAACACGCTAATAAACACAACGCGACACAACAGGCCAAAGCAAAAGAGATGAAACAGTGGCCTGAGGGGATTCAGTGGACCAGAGTCCTAATAAGTGGTTTGTTCTTAAAAAAAAACAAGAACAGACAACTCATCCATTTTAACATTTCAATCCACACCAATTCTGTAAAGCTCACACCACACATGTAAAAATGTGATCCCATCTGTACTGCCCTGTTTTTAATGTACAGCCTTAATGTACAAGGATGTCAAGAGTGACGAGCAAAAAGTGTGAACCAGAATGAGCACAAATATGCTGTTTATGGATACAGATTGGATTGGATACAGATTTGATTACATTACACACACATGCTTCCACATGACATCCAGGGCGAATGCTAGGAGATAATATATACCATAATATATAACTGGGTAAATAAGCACACATAATCAAAGCGGTATATAAAGTAAGTACACACCAGTCCACCCGCTTTTATCCCCGCATAATATATGTGACATTTGAACATGCACACTGTCTCATTGCCTGCACAAACACAGCACGAGTGAGACAGTGTGCATATGGTATCTGCTGGCTTTTCAGAAAGAAGGCGTAACAAACAGCATATTCAAACAGCTATATACTGTTTTATATGTATACATACACATGTGGTCATTCATCCAATTATCCACTCAGCCAATCATGTGACAGCAGCATAAGGCATAAAATCATGTAGATACAGGTCAAGAGGTTCAGGTAATGAAACATCAAACATCAGAATAGGGAAAAAATATGATCTCAGTGACTTTGATTGAGACATTGTGATGTTGTTATATGCTGCTTTGAGTATTTCATAAACTGCTCATCTCTTGGGATTTTCATGTACAATAGTCTTCGCACTTAATGACATGAAAAACAAAGACGAATCCAGTGAGCAGCAGTTCTGAGAGGTCAGACGAGAATGAACAGACTAATCTGAGCTGACAGGAAGGCTAGGGTAACTCAAATAAGCACTCTTTACAACCGTGATGAGCAGAAAAGTATGTCAGAATGCACAACACATCAGACCTTGAGGCAGATGGGCTATAATAGCAGAAGCCACCAAAAAAAAAAAAAAAAAAAAAAAAAGCATGCCTGCTGGTGGTGTAGTGACTCTAAATTGGGCCTAGGTGTGAATAAGTGTGTGAATGATGTATTCTCTCCTCGTGCCAGTGTTTCAGTGTTCCAGTATAGGCTCCCGATCCTGAATAAATAATGAATGAAAGAATGAATGAAAAAGGCAGAAAGCACACAACCATATGGGTAATCATTGTGTAAAGTATTAAAATATGAATTAGTGATAATCTAAGAATGAAATAAAGTCCAACCCCATCTATACCGACACTGACCTTTGACTTTCGCATTACGCAAGGTGTTAAGTAAGAAAAAATTTGCCTGTCTTTATACAGTGCAGTGAGACTCAGTGAAACATGCTGTCCTGCTTCAGACCACCTCATTTTCCCCCTTCATTTTTGATAGTTAAATGGTATGATTTCTTTAAAATACATCCAATTCTGTTAAATTTAGACCTAATTGGGCAATTTAAAAGATCCTCTCCTGTGCTTACAACTTTATTTTGACATTTAAGCTCGACATTTGCTTGGAATTGCCCTTTTATGCTTGACTGAGATGGAAAAGTTGCAAGCAAAAAAAAAAAGAGAGAAGATTTGAAGTGTGATTGAGACAGTTTTCACAAAACCATGATGATGTAGTGAGATCAAAATAAATGCTGACTCGTCAGAAATAGCAAGGCACACGGTCACATCTAGATTAAACGCTCGTGTAGAATGCCGCCTGCTGAGATATGATTTTTGAAAGCATGTATCCTTCACCGTCCTACACATTCCCTAATCCAGCAGCAGGCAGTCTGGAGAAAACTGGCACCAGCACCGTGGGGGAGAGGGAGCAGGTTTGTGGAATTGTTCTGATTTAAGGTTATATTTATCACTAGATATGTAGCTGGTGTAATCACAGATCCAGCAGTAGTAACTTTTTAGGTCGATCACAGCTTGTGTTTGGTATTTCACTTACACCATGGTGTTGCTACCTTCTTCAAAATATTCAAATAATAACAGTAAACGGAAAAACACAATTCAGATGCTGACCTGTAATATTTGAGACATCTTTGTATGCAAACGTGTACTGCACTGCCATGCCATGCCATATGCAGTAGTGTGAATTTTAGCGATACTGTTTCATACTGTAATTTAGTCTGTGTTAAAAATGCATCTGGGATCACGGAATGTGCCAGAATTCAACTCATTTGCATAAATGCTCAATTGGAGCATCTGCAATGGCCTGCATGATCACAGCACACACAGTTGCACAAATCAATACTGCAACACTGGAAGAGCAATTAAACAACGTATTACGCAGTAAAATGTGTTGTATTTCTCTCTCTCTCTATCTCTCACATACACACACATACACACACGCGCATACACGGCTTACAATACAACTTTGGTGGTTGGTGTGTTGGTGTTACTGTACTGTTTGACATTATTTAAGAGCAGTGGTGGCTCAGCAGTGAAGGTTCTAGGCTATTGATCGAAAGGTTAAGAGTCTAAATCCCTGCACTGCAAATCTGCCATTGTAGGGCTCTTGTGCAAGATCTTTACCCTTCAAATGCCAAACACCATACAATACTGACCCTGTGCTTTGATCACAACTTCTTTCCATGCATCCACACCATAAACACTTCCACTATACACAATATGTCTCATGACATTTAGGTTTGGTAAAAAACAGCCTGGGTGATATGATGAGATATTGATATTGTCATAAATCACGGAACAGTAAACTTTTCTGAGATGTGGTGGGTATTGGCAGTAGTTTAATAAATCGAACAGACTCCAGTATTACTCATACTAATAAACAGTGGATTGATTTCACGAATAAAACACAATGTGTGTGCTGGGAGGTTTGATGCTGCCCAACGTGAAGCGTCTACTCTTACCATCCCGAAAATGGATTATTTTCTAATTCCAGTGTGTCCGATAGTGTTTTATTCCTCTTATACCACAAGAATCTGCTAATGATTACACACCATACTTTTAACCACTTAGAGTTATATTTAACCTAGTGGAATGTCCATGAATCAATTTAGTTCCTGTTATCACTTCCTTTATAACAGCTATAAACAGTTGTTCCGTCACTAGCCTCTGTTTTTTGCTCTTCTGTGGAAGTTAATAAGGCAAAAACGCAGCTTGTCATGTTACCGAGACACAGAGACTCTGTCCTGAAGGCTTTCTCTTGGAGGAAAACATACCCATCATTAAGCGCTGACACCTGAGACTCCTTTCATAAATGTTAAACACGCATGTACTCACCGAAAGCTTCACTAGACCAACGATTAGACTTTTTTCTTTATCTGTTTATTATTCATCTTGCATTATGTGGAGCATTCGCCGTACCCTGTGTTAACGAAATGAACGGCTGAAATGGTAACGTATTAGAGCAAGCGTGTTGATATAAACCTGTGATTTGAGTTACAGCTGGCACTACTGTTAGAGCTGCTGTTACAGAACATTAATAAATACCTTCTGACCAATCAGAATTCAATAGCTGTGGTGTAAAAAATTATTGTTTAAATGTCCGTCTGTTTATTAAATAAATAACTTTTTTGTACACGTATCACTTAACTCATACGAGGCTTATTTATATAGCCAAGGGATCTGCTCCTGATTACTCTGAATGAAGCTGTCAGTGTTATTAATAACTGATGAGACTTGTAATATTCCATTGAAGCATACTGTGACATAATCACAATATCGGTATTACATCCTCAAATGTTTTAGATGTAGGTGTAGGCATAAGACAAGCATAAGACAAGTGTGTGTGTGTGTGTGTGTGTGTGTGTACACAGTCTAAATTTTATGCACACACACACACACACACACACACACATGTGTCTTATGCTTGTCTTATGCCTACACCTAAATCGAAAATCTTGGTAGGGAACAGCTTTTTAAATAAACGCTGCAGTTTTTGTAAAGAAGCAGTTTTCTCATGAGGACCAGCCAAATATCGCCAAAAGGTCAAAACTGTCAGATATTCCTATCCTTGTGAGTACATTTGGTACTTAGTAAGCTATAAAAACATGCCCACACACACACACACACACACACACACACACACACACACACACACACATTACAACAGGACTGCTTTAAGTGTTCCTTTGCTCACAAATTCTCTACGAACTTCTCTCTAAACTTCAGAGCGACTTCATTTACTGAAGTGAGCACGGTACACACACGTACACACACTTTGGTGTGAAAAAACGTTTTGAAGTTCAAGCTGTGGCTGTGTAAAAACACATCAAAGGCTGTCAGGAGAGGGAGCGACAAGCAAAAAGAAAAATAATTCCATCTGAATTTGATAAAACGGCGAGAACAAATGCAGGCATCTGACACGTACATGAAGAGAAGAAGAAAGAGAGATGGAAGGATGATACAGGTTGAAGGAGCTGCAGGTCAGCAGGGATCGAAAGACTTGAAAAGGACACATCAGAAAGCACAGAGGCAGATGGAACGAGAGAGAATGAGACAGAAGAGGGGATAGTTGGTAAACGACTGTCACTTGATGCGGAGTGAAGAAGCTTTGACACTGTCTCATCCCTTGCTCCTGAGTCACCCTGCTCCGTGGCAAAACACTGCCTGACAACACTTCATATTTTATTTCTCTCTTATTCCCCCTCTCACTTCTTTCCTGTTCTTTCATCAGAAGCGACAAATCTGGCCTCTAAACTACGCAGCCTAAGACAATGCACAGGAAGAAAAGTTTTCTCCCGCTTTTTCATATCCCGGTCCTGTCAGGAGAGATGCAGCCCGGGACTGAAGAGAAGACAGGCGTCATGAGGAGATAGAGAGAAGCGAGACAAGAAGATTATAAACGATACATGATACAGAGAGATCACAGAAGGAGGAGAGGAGAGAGAAAGATCACTAATAGCAGAGCAAAGAAAATATGACAGATTTGGGGGATGCAGTTGGCTACAGATCTGCACACACTGCACCAGTGCAGTAACTAGTTGCAATAACTGCTGCAATAACTAGTTACTGACCATCTGGAAAAAAAGGAAAAACAAGGAGACAGGAAGGAAAAAGAAAAACATGAAGAAAAAGGAATAATGGAGAAAGAAAGAACTAAAATGAAGTGAGAGTTGTCGTGAAGGAGCAGAGTGATTGCAATAAGGTGTGCTTTTTAACTCCCTCTGCTCGTGTTCTCTTTCTCTCTCGCTCTGATGAAAGGAGCATGTATCAGCTGTTAGCTGTGTCCCTGGAGACGAAGAATGAGAGAGAGAGCGAGCGAGAGAGGACAAACACAACAGAAAAATGAGGGCAAGCTTACACTGTAAACTGCAGACTCTAAAATATGCACACTTGTAATGATCAGTAAGCCGCTAATGCAAATGCCCTGCTGTGCTATAACTTCACATCTCTCTCTCCATATCTTACTCTGTTGCCTTCTGTCTCTCTCTCTTTCTCTCTTGCTCTGTCTCTCACTCTGTCTCTCCCACTATTTCTCTCTCCATCTCTCTCCCTGTGTCTCTCTCCCTGTGTCTCTCTCCCTGTGTCTCTCTCCCCCTGTGTCTTTCCCTGTGTCTGTTCCTCTGTCTCTCTCCCTCTGTCCCTCCCACTATTTTTCCCTCCATCTCTCTTCCTGTGTCTCTCCTTCTGTCTCTCTCTCTCTGTATCACTCCCTTTGTCTCTCCCTATGTCTGTTCCTCTGTCTCTCTCCCTCTGTCCCTCCCACTATTTCTCCTTCCATCTGTCTCCCTCTGTCTCAGTCCCTTTGTCTCTCCCTCGTCCCTCCCTGTCACTCCCATTGTTTCTCCCTCCATCTCTCTCACTCGGTCTCTCACTCGGTCTCTCACTCGGTCTCTCACTCGGTCTCTCACTCGGTCTCTCACTCGGTCTGTCCCTCTGTCTGTCCCCTCATCCTTTCACAAATATAGGCCAACAAAAAGCCGGGCTTTGAGTAAAAAAATTCTCATGGAGTAAGAAGGGATTTTAATCAACAGGTTTTGAATGAGTAAACAGTTAGCAGGCAGCTTGTAAAATATTGATGATGTGGCCCTGGTGCTTATTAACAAAGCGGCCATAAGGTGCCCTGAGTCTGAAGTAGTGCATATGGATAGAAAGTGGAGAGAATGTGAGAGAGGGAGATGGAGAGACAGAGAGAGAATGAGAGGTATAGGGAGAGGAAAGGGGAAAGAGTCGGAGAAAGGAAGAAAAGAGAGGAGTGAGACAGAGACTAAGATAAAGAGAGGAGGAGAGAGAAATCCACAAAGAAAGAACACAGTGTGTGAGGAAGAAGGAAAGGATAGAAGTGTAAGGAAGAGGAGAGTGTGAGGAAGAAGAGGAGAATGTGAGAAAGAGGAGAGGAGCATGGGGAAGAGGAGGACAGTGTGAGAAATTGGAGTGGAGTGTGAGGAAGAGGAGGAGAGTGTGAGGTAGAGGAGGAATGTGTGATAAAGAGGAGTAAAGTGTGAGGAAGAGGAGGAGAGTGTGAGGAAGTGGTGTGGAGTGTGAGGAAGAGGAGGGGGTGTGAGGAAAAAGAGAGGAGTGTGAGGAAGAAGAGGTGAGTGTGAGGGAGAGGAGTAAAGTGTG
This sequence comes from Pangasianodon hypophthalmus, assembly GCF_027358585.1. Classification (NCBI taxonomy): domain Eukaryota; kingdom Metazoa; phylum Chordata; class Actinopteri; order Siluriformes; family Pangasiidae; genus Pangasianodon; species Pangasianodon hypophthalmus. The sequence goes on from NC_069710.1 coordinate 26,550,058, forward strand.
AGGAAGAAGAGGACAGTGCGAGAAAGAGTAAGGGTGTGACAGAGAGGAGTAAAGTGTGAGAAAGAAAAGGAGAAGAGAAGAGTAAAGTGTGAGGAAGAGGAGGGGCTGTGAGGGAAAAGAGATGAGTGTGAGGGAGTGGAGGGGTGTGAGGGAAAGGAGGAGTGTGAGGAGGAGGAGTAAAGTGGGAGGAAGAGGAGAACAAAAAAGAACAAAATGTGAGGAAAGAGGAAGAAAGAACGAGAGAGAGACAGACAGAGAGAGAGACAGAGAGAGAAATACAACATATTTTACTGCATAATACATCGTGTAATTGCTATTCCAGAGAGAGAGAGAGAGAGCGAGAGAGAGAGAGAGAGAGAGAGAGAGAGAATATTGCATTTGGGACTGGGTTTTGTACAGAGAGAGAGAGGTGGAGAGGTAGATAAGGGAGTTGTGGGGCAGGGGGATGTGAAAGAAGACATTAATCCATGCAGAATAAAGGGAAGACAATACAGAGTGGAAGAAGGAGAGCAAGAGAATGAGTGTGAGAGTCTGAGACAGAGAGAGGGATAAAGTGAAAGAAAGAAAGAAAGAAAGAAAGCATTAGATAAGAAATGTGAGTGAGGGAGAGAGAGAGAGAGGGAGTAAGGGGATGACAGGAGGAGGAGAAAGAAAGAGGATGAGACAGGATAAGGAAGAGAAAAGAGGAGAGAGAGGTCTCAGTGGTGCAGTAGTGCAGCACACTGTGTAATAAATATAATGAAATACTATGATCCCCTGTGTACACTTACCAGAGAGATAGAGAGATAGATAGAGAGAGAGAGAGATAGGGAGAGAAGGAGAAGTACAGAAAATGGGACAAAGCACATAACCATAGAGATCAGTATACACGCCATACACACCTACAGGAAACTTTTACATCATATAAATCATTTTTTAACTGCTTCAATCGTTTCTATTTACTATTTTACACTCATTTGACACTGAATCTGAATCAGATCATATTTGACACATTTGATTCACAGACATGTTTTCTTACCCACACCCTAAATGTGTTAAACAACATGCATTTTGCACATGAACAAGGATAAAACCTGCAAGCTCTTAAGGCAAGCCGCCATCACACTGTGGATGTTTTGTGCAAGTGGGCAACAGAAACGCAGTGTGAAGATGTCAGTATCAGATCAGTCTCAGAACCTCAGAACTCTGATGCAGTGTTGTAGTGTAGCAAAAAGTAAAAATGGGATCAGTACATCTCTATCACTCCACACATGAATAATGCTGAATAATGTTTATTTCTAAACTGGCTGCTGAAACGGAGCTTGCTGAGCTACAGGATCAGTTACAGATGGGGCTGGCAGATATAATGATGGCACAACCATGTTGTGAAAAACTACCTAAAAACTCACTTTTCTGAAAAATAGTGTGGATGTCATGATATCTTTTTATGAAACTGTCTTTTTATATAATACAGACTCACTGAAAGCAGCTGATGTGATGTTTAATCTTTAAATTTGATGTGATTTTAATCTTTAAAATTGTAAAGTTTAACAGATTTATAAAATGTATACTTTTTCAGTGTTCAATATTTTTTAAATAAACATTTATTTTTAATAAACATATAAAAAAGTAAGTAAAGTATATGTTTTTATAAACAAATAGAAAAGTAAGAATCAATTAACTATAAACACCTTTCTTATTATTAGTAGTACTAGTATTTTAATAATAATAATAATAATAATACATTTGTTATGATTTGTTATGATTTACAACATTTTTTAATGTAACACTACTGTAATGCTGGAAGGTTGTGAGCAAACCTAAATATCATAAACACTGTGTATCATAGAAATGCCTCTGAGAATTGTGATGCTATTTTTGTCACATCTCTCGCCCCTAGTTACAGCTACATAAACTATAAACTGAAAAAGGAAAACAAGTTTAAACTGTAAGTAAACACATTTTCACAGCATTCTGGTAAGAATTAATTGTGCATTCTGCATAAGTAAAGCAAAATATGAGTAATATGCAGAAAAATCTTGTCTATCTATCTATCTGTCTATCTATCTATCTATCTATCTATCTATCTATTTATTGACTATTTTGCCTGTTTGACACATACAGTGTAAGGAACGTGTAATGCAGCCAACATGTGCATAAATTACTGGAAGACATTTACACACTGTGGTGACACACAATGGTGACATTCACGAGGTACAGACAGACAGCAATACAATATGAAAAACACACTGATAAGGAACAGGGGCCGGTGTGTGTGTGTGTGTCGGGGGGGTATAAAACATTTTAAGTGCCTAATGGCCTGTTAGAGCAAAATGTGTTAAAAAATGTATTCAGCTACTATTTAAAGAAGCAATTTGTAATTTTTAGAGCACTTTGCTACCTGAATCTCTTTTAGGTAAAAAGGATGGAGCTAATTAAGAAACTAATGGGATATGTGGCATGGATGTTTGGAATTATAATGCTATTATTAAAGGACTAGAAACACTTTAAGCACTCCAAACTATATCTTTAATATACAATATTAAGGAGAGCACATTTTCCTGAGAAAACTTTTATTCAATATTTGGCCTGTCCATTAAACATTTTTACACAATTTTTACAGATTTTTTTCATGCCACACAGCAGCTTTACAGAAAATCAGATCCAGACTCTTAATGAGCAACTCAAGAATGACAGTAGCAAAGAAAAATATAACATGAAGAACCTCTGAGAGAAGCCATGACTCAAAAGGCCAGTGTTGCTCGGTGTAGCACTGGCTAGCAGATTTATGGGTATACTAATAAAATTGACATAAAGCAGGATTAAAATGAAGGCCAGCGTTCTTCTTTTTTTTTTGTGAGCTAAGATAGTAAACAGAAAATGATCTGTTAAAGGTCCACAGGGAAGACTGCCAGTACTGGACAGGACAGATTAGAAATGATAAAGTATTATTATCCGATATAAGCAGTGTAGCATGATTATAAAACCCATTATATAGTCATTTGGTTGTTTTTTTGTTTTTTTTTTGAGTAGGTGCTCTACTCAAAATTATAGCAAGCTTATAAGAGAGCATAGTAGGTTTAGCCTGGCACTAACATAATATAAAAAATCCCATTGCAGTGCTAATGCAAATTAGCAAACAAACAAAAGCTACTAATGGGGTGAACTGCAGGGTTTCATTTTTGAACATGAACATGCAATGACCTTTAAATAAGTATGTACTTACAGACAGATATTTCCCAGTTGTAAGATGAGGAAAGGTTTCAGCTCAGAAAACTATACAGCACTACACAGCAACAATAATGGCACAAAAACTAAATTAGACTATACGAATATGGGTGCCTTAATAGGCAGTAAAATTGTAAATTTTAAAAATGCTTACATTAAGGATACATTTTGCAAGTTTTTAAATTTCTAGACCTTTAATAATTATATTAGAAATACAACACTTGAGGGTGTGCTGCTTTTATAAAAATAAATCAACAATACTTTGGTATGATGTTAACCTTTTTTTTTAACCATTTATAGTTACATTTAATGTTGTGGAATGTCCGTGAGACAAGTTAGTTCCTGCTATCACCTACATTATCACAGCGTACAAAGTCATTCACACAAGCGTCTTTTTTACTTTCTTGACAATAATAAGGCAAAAAAAAAAATGCAGCAAAAAAAAAACAGGCAAAAATAATAAGGCAAAAAAAAAAAATGCAGCTTGTTCTGTTACCAAGAAAGTGAAATCTGTAAACTCCTCTGTCTGAAGACTTTCCCATGGCGGAAAACCTTCTGACTGTTTCAAAGCACTTGACAATTGAGACTCCTTCCACAAATGTTATAAGTTTGTTATAACAAATGTTATATATGTTTTTCCTTTGTTAAATAAACCTTTTTAACCCATTTATTGTTAATCTTAGATCATGTGGTGCATGTAATGTAAAAGTTCCTGTGAGTGAATGGTTACTTTAGAAAGGATAATATATTAGAAAGCGTGCATTAATATGAAGCTGTGATTTGTCTTGCAGGTGGCACTACCGTCAGAGCTGAGGAACTGAATCGACACTTTCTGACCAATCAGATTCAAGAATTCAATGCTACATAGGCATAAATCATTTTTAAAAAGTTACCTTATTAGGACTGTGATTTGCAATATTGCCATTCAGGAGATCTCACTAGTTTCATCCATTTTGTTTGTATTTTCTGGCCCAGAAATGGCAGAAGAGAGCTGATTACCCTTGTGCCTTTACCCCACATGTAGATTTAACAGAGGGGGTGAAGTCAGAAAAGAGGAAGGCTGTCAATGTTTTCATAGAAACTGCAAGTGAGAGTGTTCTAAAGAGTTACAGACTGCTTCTTTAATATGGGAAGAAGCTACAGTAAATTTATGGTGATACTTGTGGTATTAAACCACCATAATGCATTCAGAGAATATGGTGCACATGTGCAGTTTTGTCTGTTTCCAACATCACATCTTCAGCAATATCGAGGTGTCCTTTTTTATTTGTATTTTCATGTGCAAAGGCAAAATTGGCAAAAAGAAAGTGTGTGGAAACACCACAACACAAACAAAGCGAGTCAGTCAGTCATATTAGAGCACACAGTCACTTTCTTCTGTCATTCTGCATCAGCAGCATGCAGGAGGACGAGAGACTTTACCAAACAAGCCGTGTCCGCGAAACTGACGCTGTCTTCTTCAGAACCCCACGTCCCTCTGATTTACTCTGAAATGCTCTGAGATGTGCTGAAGGGATGTGGGGAGAAAACAAGCCTAAGGGGGATGAAAGAGGAGAACGGCAAGCAAAGAGAAAGAGTTGTAGTGATCGATTTTCACATGGATCCAAAGCTGGTCTCCAGAGAGAGAGGAATAGAGAAACAGCACGGAGAAGAAAGATGGCAAGAAAACAGGGACAGTCGTGGCTCTCCTCCTGTTACTTTCCTTTATTTGTTGACCTTTCTCTCTCCCTCCCTTTCTCTCTTCCTTTCTTTCAGCTCTTTTTATTTGATCAAAATCTCACGGTCAAACTTTTATTTGGGCAGAGCTCGCTGTGTAACCAGAGCTCTCTGACACAGATGCAGAGAAAGAAAGGAAGGAAGAAAGGAAGCACGCCCAACAGATGTGAGCGATAGACAGGGGCGGAAGTGCTGATAAAGAAAAAGATAAACACATTTGGGTGGAGAGGCGAGAGTTAGAGGTGTGAAAGATATAGTAAAGAAGGTGGGAAGAGTTTTAGCTTCATGCATTTTATGCTAAACAGGGCTATGTCTGTGTTTATCTGTGTGTGTGAGTATATATGACTTAGGGAGCAAGTTAGTGAGCGAGAAAGTGAGTGAATGAAGGCAATATTTTTGTCTTTGGCAGTCTCATTTGCACTCAGACGTCTGACACACTTGCAGTTACACACGCTCGAACACCTCTGATGAGACCAGCAAGAAAGCGAGAACAGAAATTCACAAGCACATGATATCACTTTCTGTGAAAAGAGAGGGAGAGAGTTAGAGAGACAGAGAGAGGGAGAAAGAGGGCTGTTTATGTCTGTAAAATATCATTAATAAAATCTAAAAATAACACTTCCACTTAGCAGCACAGATCTGAGTAATAGTGTGAGGCAGCGCAGTAATTATGTGGGACTATTAGAATACAGGCTTTTATTAAATATTAAGGAAAGAAGTAGCACACACTGCTAATGCTTTTGAACAGTACCCCGTCTCTCTCTCTCTCTCTCTCTCTCTCACACACACACACACACACACACACACACACATCTGCTGTTCTTACTAGTGTTTAACTAGTATCTTTAATGAATACTGTGTTGCCAGACTTTGAAAATATAACACAGAACCCCAGCTGATCGCATTACAACCCCAAACAATGATATATTTAACCAAGGAAGTGAGGACTATGTCAATATATCACTGAGTGCAATGTTGATTTCTTTGCCTCCGATTCAACTGTTACATTATTAATGCCGTGACTGTAACATGATTCATTAAAAAAGGGACACAACGCAAACGTGGTCTACAATCCAAAAATCTGTAAACCTGCTGGATCAGGAAATTCTGGCAGATAATTAATTGTCACACACCTGTGTGTAATTAATAATTGAGACTTATCTGCTGAAATGATAATTTGATAACTTTTGATAATATAAGCTTTAGCATAGTTATGCACATGCACAGCCATTTATCAACACTGAATATATAGGTTGTTTAAATTTCTGTTTGCTTGTTAGACTGGAAAAGAATTGCAAATCTTTGCAAGCCTTGGCGCGGCATGGTGGCACAGCGGGTAGCCTTTTCTGCCTCACAGCTCCAGGCTCTCAGGATCGGATTGATCCTGAGCTCCGTTTACTGTCTGTGTGGAGCTGAACATGCTCCTCTGGATTCCTCCCACCTCACAAAAGCATGCTGGTAGATGGATTGGTGTCTCTAAATTGCCCCTAGGTGTGAATGAGTGTGTGAATGTACGTGTGTACGGGGTGTTGTGATGAACTGGTGTCCCATCCAGGGTGTATTCACGTCTCGTGCCCAATCTTCCCAGGATAGGCTCCATATCCAAATTTATCAGATGCTCTATATTTCACTGGTGAAGCCAATTTGAAACTACAGTGGCCCTGACCATCCTGGTTACATATTGAAGGATTATAATGAAGTATTGAAGATATTACTAAAGTTACTGAGGATGAATGAATGAATGAATGAATGAGTTACCTATTTGTGTTTTCTAATAATGTATGATTGTAAATTCTGTGCTAATACAACACATTCTTATGAGTGTGGCTTCACTAATTACTTCAATAATTACTTCAGTAAACATTACAAGGTGTCACAACAAAACAGTTCAAAGAATATTTTTCCTGAGAATACCAGTCACATATGTCAGTAGAATATGAAATAACTGTTTGGTTAGTGTCAATGATTAGTGTCAATCACCTAAAACAATCCAGGTCTGCTAAAATAATTGTAATTATGTGAGAATATTATAATTGTGTCAGTCCTACTTGTACAATACAACCAGGAAGAATGTATAAGATAGATCACACAGCTTCTAGTGAGGGTGAACCTCACAAAGAATATGAAAGCTACAGCTATAATAAAATTGACTACCCCATAAAAGCTACAAACAACATGCTGCTTATCTGGTCAGTGAATTCGACCTCCACCTCCATTATTTACTCCACAGGCACAGCTGACTCAGGCACATATTTATCTATTTGCTAAATTTAGGCTAATTTGACCAAAGATTCTGCAATTTGTTTTTACTTGGCTGCCAGCCAAGCAGCTCATTTTCTCAGCAATAGCTAAGGAAACATTGATCTTAGTTCAGCCATCATTGGCTAATTCACAGGTGATTCAGGTTTGGTGTTTCATAATGCAGATATATAATATTGAGGTACTACACTTGACATATTGATTATGATTAAGTCAGTTCTAAATCCACAACAACATCACTTTTCTTAGACTAAGACATTTCATTTTTGAGATTATGTGAATGTTCTTATGTCTACCAACATTGGGCCTCATTTATCAATCTTTTTTAAAATTTCCTCCAGATTTCCAAAAGTTTTATAAACGTTGATCTTCTTCGTACTCGTGTGTGTATGTTGTTGAATGCCAGGCACCCGTAAATTATCAGGCGCATGTACAGCACAGCTGATTTGCGTTTGGTGACGCCCACAAAGCTCCATAAAAGGCAAAGCTCACACAGCTGAAATGACGAGTAAACAGCTAAAAAGACTTTCTTACAAGTAGAACTGAAAGTTTTATATACATATATAAAATTAAAGAATTACAGGTGAATTAGAGAAAAAAAAATACATGTGGGCCCCAAGCACAGGAAAGCAGTTATTTTATTCGCAGCAAAGTGTCTCGGTGACTGTTGGCCAGAACGTGCCAGTGTACTCTCTCCGAAGGGCATGTGAGTGCCATAGGAAGGCAGATGATGGCGCACTACAGAGTATACGGCATGTTGCAGCTTGAGACCTACCAGATAGGTCACTTATATAGTGTTTTTCAGCATTAAGAGAAGATGCCTGACCTTGTCTTCCTTAATTTTTTTTTCATATTTAATATCACTTTAGTTAATGCCTTTAATATGAAATGACTGGGTTTCACAAAATATTCGATTAAGTGATTAATTAATTAAATTTGTGTGTAATTGAGATACATAAGCTAATTAAACTTGATAGCTTAAGCCATATATAAAAGTGTAGTAACTCAACCTGATTTATATGATTTGAAGCCAGTCAATTGAGGTTTGCATTAGTTAGTCTTGTTATGCGTAAAATTTACCACACTCAGGAGCGTGAGTAGGAAACGCCTGTTTTTTTTTTCTTGTGTAAATGCTCTTGTGAAGGATTTATGAATGAATCTGTTCATATCTAACTTGATAAATGAGGCCCATTGTAAGTACTACACACTCACACACCCCAGACAAGACTGTCCACAAGGTTCACAAGAGAAAAAAGTGCAAAAGATCAAGTGTCTTTCATCATTAACTTGTCATTAAGCAGTATTAGGGTTACAACTTATGTGGAACAAAAAGCGTAAAATAGCTGATTAAACTGAATATAATTGAATATGTAAGTTCCTCTATGGTCCACCTACACAACATATTCCCACAGGCATTTAACTAAGTGTGAATTTGTGACATCTTCATTGGATCATTGAATTGTAAGCCACTGAGAAGACACACACTGAACACGCAAAGCAACAGGTGACTTCCTGAATGCAACTTGAGGACTGTCCCATACTTGCGAGGATTCATTACAGGACTGCACCTTGACATCATCAAAATGTGGATCTTCAAGAGGACTGCAGTGATTAGAGGACCATTTTCATTTCTCTATGTAACAAACACACACAAATACACACACACTCGTTTAGTACATCTAAATATGTAAAGAAAATCCATCACACACATGCCATATGGTTTTCCTGGCCTGCTCCACTCTGACACACAAACATATTTTATCACTGGATTATTTCACAAATGTGTTCAAACAGACCCAGTGGCATGCAAATCCCACCTCAGGCACACGACCTCGTCTAATTGTATGCATTTACTCCCCCTCACACTAAACAAATTGAGTGCTCATCCACCCATCACACACACTCATACAACCTTGTCAGGCTCAGAGAGAAATCACAGCTTCAACCTGATAGGTAAACACACACCTACGCACACATTGCCAGTTAGACATGCTACACACTCGCTGGGAAGCATGGCTAGAGCTCACTTAACATGTGTGTGTGTGTGTGTGTGTGTGTGTGAGGCCTAACACAGTGGCAGAAAGACACACAGTATACATGTCGATCTCTTTCGCTGGTACAGGTGTACGAGGGCCTCTTCTGAGCTCTGCTGAGAGCACAGTTCAGCACTCCTCTCACATAACTCTGCTGTATTGCTACACTGGCTACAGTAATACTTCAGGCCAAGTAGCACTTTTCTTTTCCTAGATGAATCCAAACAACCTCTGCGAAGGAAACGCTGCAATAATACACCACTTGCTCCATCAAAGCAGAGGTTCAGTTTTCATTACGGGCAGATTGCCTTCATCCTGCCTACAGGAAACCCATCCTTTAGAAAAAAGCCATAGCCATGTAGCTGCTTTTTATTTCATTACATATCCTGATACACACTGCTATACTGTACAATACAAACAGTTGAACAGCTAAATAAAAGTTTACAGCAGCTAGTCCTGTCACCATGCTCACAAATATTTTAACCAACCATTTACTGATGTTCTTTAATAGCCGAGTACACCAAAGACAAAGAGTTTTAACCAAAATGTCTCAGCTAAGTGACAGGAAAAATATCACCTTCAGTGAAAAAATATTAACACGCATTGTGTCGTGATTTGTAGATGAGTAAGCAGAAGCTTGTTTCCATAGAAATGAGGCAGGAATGAGGCATAAACACGTACAGACCTGTGGGAGCAGGAGGCTGGGGGTTTAAAAGTGGAAAGTCCCTAACATAAAAGTGAAAGGTCCTTACCACGGGAAATGAGACAGATCCCAAAAAAAGTTACTTACAGTTTCAATTTTAATTGAATGCACTTCAGTACACAAGCAAGTTTAACCCCTTAATTTGGTTATTCATCTTCAAGTCTATTATTTAGTATATACTGTGAAATATTAACTCAATCCTAAAACCGCTATGCTGTTAGCATCTTCTTTTTTAGCTAATGTTTTGTTTAGCATAGTAAAACTAATGCAGCTAATGCTTGGGCAACACAACGAGATTTATACAACTGAAAATGTGAGAGACGTGAAACATGTCACTGATTTTTATTTTTTTTTGTCCTGTATCATCCTTCAATCATCAAAGCACCCATATTAGTCAGATCAAAACAAACCTGGCAGACTAGAGCTCAGCTCGGCTGTCGCTGGTTATCAATCTTATACCACAGTGCTGCTGAACTGTCAAATGTGAAGGTGATGATTAGTTTTCTCTAACAGTAAGGCTCTGACAGTAGTTTCGACTGTAATTCAAATGATAGGTTTACAATAATAGTACTATAGTGACTTGTATGGCAGACACTCCACATGTAAGTCTAATAATAAAAGGATTAAGAAAATGTATAATCATTGATATGGAGAAGCTTTTTTAAGGAGAGTTTTGTATAACATTTATGGAAGGAGTCTCCAGTGTCAGTGCATACAGTCAGCAAGTTTTCCGGCATGGAGGAGTCTTCATGGCAGAGGATTTTGCACTTTCTGGTTTTTCGGTAACATGACAAGCTGCATTTTTTTCATGAGAGATGAAAAAAAGGCTGGTGAGGAAAAAACTGATGTGTCATTCATTAATAAATTGAAAATTGTAATCCTTGACAAACTGTTGTATAATAAAATATGTCAGAATGTGTTATTATAGGAAAATCCTTCTGTTTGCATTGGGACATATCACATCAACCTGCCATGGATTATTTTCCTATAACAGCACACTCTGTAACGTTTAATTCCTTACTTCACACACAATGTTTTGGTGTTGCCCCAAAACTACTGGATGTCTTAAATGTTGAATATTTTAAATCTGAAAGGCCATGACTAGACTGTGAGTAGATCAGAGGGGTTAAAGCTTGGATTTTACACACTGCACATCACAGGGCAAGCTGGAAACACAACAGTTTAGACAAAAGACATCTTTTATAAAAAGTGGAAGTGATAAATCAGTCCAGACATAACCAGAAGGGCAAAGTACCTGGTTTTGTTTTGTGTTGTATTGTAGGTGTATGTCTTTTCTACTATGTTGTATTGACTTGTACAACAGCATACAGAAGCGTACAGAACGTCAGTCTGTCTCACAGTTCTTTCATTCTTACTCACCATGACCTGCTCTTTCACTTCCTGACGGTACTGCAAGAACAAGCTGAATTGGATGCCGGTGGATAAGAGTATATCCCAACTGAATGATTAAAGTCTAAAAGCCTAATTAACTTTGGGATGTTAGTGGACATTTGGAATGTTAGTGGACGCTCTGCACCTCCTTTCTTGATTATTTTTCTATAACAGCATGATCTATTGTGTTTTATTCCTTACTAAATATCCATATCATAATAAATTATGGCAGTAATTATAGTGTTTTGAGATATTGAAGATATCATTATCACTTTTTTAGCACTGGCAGACTATTACTTTTCACAGTAATGAATAGCTTTTCAGACAATAAAAAATATTTTGTATTAAAGGATTCATTTCTAAAGCTAGACAAAAAAATAACACATACATGGCTCAAAAATTAATCGAAAATCTGACAGCTCTGTTAGGGGGGCGTTTATTTTTTTTAACCGATCACCTTTGTCATTTCTAAAGCTAGACAAAAAATAACATGTACACGGCTCAAAAATTAATTGAAAGTTTGACAGCTCTGTTAGGGGGCGTTTATTTTTTTTAACCAATCACCTTTGTTTCACCTTATTCTGAAACATCTCTATCCTGACGGAAGTGGTCAGTTCTAGCATGGGCTCCGCCCCCATCCACAGGGCATGAGGGTCTGAACCACTGAATGGTTTGATCATGGAAATTATGTAAATCATATGCTATGGTCTTCACACTCACCAGCTATCAACCTGATTGGACACCTGTGGGAGATTTTGGAGGGACGTGTTAGACAGCATTCAACTCCACCACTATCTAAACACCAGAAGGAATATCTTTGGAGGAATGGTGGTCATTGTTCCAGTAAAGTTACAGTAAGGTGCACTGAAACTGTTCTGGCAACTTACAATGCTTTATGTTGGTGTTTCCATTCGTCTGTTGCCCGTATGTACAGTATGTAGGTCAAAAGTACTGTGACATGTTTGTAACGCTATGTGGGTTATTAGCAAATAAATTGCATATTTAATGGTAATTGTGGTTTGTGTTACTAGAGAATGTTGTGGATACTGTAGCTGCCTCAATGCTGTGGATCAGACGCCTAGTGGTGAATCAAATTAGTCAGAACTTGCAAAGAATAAACAGCCAACACCAAGAACTGAGTGAAAAGGTACAACTTCCTCTATACAGATGAAAAACTCGTAAAGTTCACCTTAACCAGGTGCCATAGAAAGAGTTGAGTTACTAATGTGAAGTATAATGTACATCAGTACAGAGAACATTTCTGTGCCATAAAAGGCCAAAATTCAGTTTATGATTAAATCCCAAATGGCACCATAGTCTATTTGACATATTGTGCACTATAGAGGGTTGAGAAACCATTATTTCATACCTCACTTATCAAGGGAGTTGGGAGCCATTTGGCATTCAGCCAGTGGCATTTCCAACACACCACCTCAGGAGGGACGGATGGAGCTATTAAACCGGATTTTGAAGTGTGAATGTGTTCTTAGCTCTGCCAGTGTTATCACACAAAATAGAAAATTCATTGTTAGAAGAGTTAAAACATAGAAAATATTTTAATCATATGATTGCCGCCTCTGTTTCTATAATTTTTTTAAAATTGTATTTTCCACTTACCATTGCTAGTACCTAACTTGTATCACCTCACTTAAGTGTGAAATCTTTTTGTGATATTTAGGCATTGTTAGATGCAAAACACCTGCCTTGGAACGACTGAATGAACAAACAAATGAAAAAATGAATGTGCCACAATTGGCTTTCAGCACTCGGTAACTGGCATGAATCCACACCAGCAGGGCAACACAGACGCACATTTTCATCCTACAAATATTCAATTCAACCCCCCGATGGGTGGAGCTAGGGGGCGGCCTGTCCCTGCTTCAGCACCCCTAGGAAATGTGGTACTAATTATCATATCATCATTATAATGTCACAATACAGTGTTTATGTGTTTCATGTCTAAAGTACACACATTAGTTTTATTTAAAGTATGCACAAAACACAGAATCACTAAAGGTTTGCTTTGTGTAGGCCTAAATATAAGCAAACGTATTTACTACCAGGGTCTGTGGATGAGCAAAATAGCCAATGTTGTCTGGTTTTATGTGTTTTGCTTAGTCAACATTCAATGTGGGCCATTTCTAGGAAAGGTGTGGGCAATACAAGTCAATACAAGTCAGTTAATTTTGCACCAGTAATGTGGTTTAATGAACCTGAAGATCCATTTGGGATCAGCTACTGCATGCACAAATGAATATGCCTGAATGGCTTGTATTAAATTTGCAGCAGCGCATTTCTGCTAGTTTAAGACAAAACTATAGGCTACCATTCACTAAGTGGTCTTAAGAATGACAACGTTTATCTAAATTATGCCCCAAAAATCATCATAAACTTTATCAAAATGATGATTTACTATTAACAAAGTACAGATATTCATATTAGATATTCACTGTATGTTCATGCATCCGATTCACAATTATGTCTATACTTCCTTATTTATCTATTTTTATAATATTTCAATGCATCACCTATATTTGCTGCAATACTTAAGATTCCTGTTTAGTTTTACTCTTCCAGGAGTCTGAGAAAATTTAGCATTTGCAAAAAACCGGAGTTACATATTGTTTCCTCCCTCTACTTTGCACTATTCTATTTTTCTGAACATGCAATTTAGTGCTCATTTTTTTGCAATTTAGTAAATCAGGACCAAAGTGATGCTGTACGCAGTCCCCTGTACGAGAGTAGTTAGCTAGCTAAATTCATGCAGTCATAGCAAGGATTATGCTTTAAAAAAATCAGTGAGTTTTGGATTTCATCGTGTTGCTCACTCTTTTCTGGTGGTTATATGTTAAAGGAAACGAATAATGATAATTCTGTGTTTAGCAAAGTATCTGGCTTTGATTTATAGCACTGATTTGCGATTTTCTTTTCATGATGTAAGCATCATAGTTTATAGTTTAGTAGGGCTAGCCTTATGCATATATGTTGCACGATGTCAATCTGTATTCCTATTTATAGCACATTATTATAGCACTATAGCATATTTTCTAATGATTGCACAGAATGTGCCCTGTTCTGGACTGATGACTGACCACACTAATATTTCACTCAAATCTACAGTAAGTGTGCAGTGATGTGGTGCGGCACATCAGTAATAGTGTGCACCCTTGTTGTCATTTGATGTTTCTTATGAGGACAGGTGGACAATTTAAATCCCACCATATCTTCAAGGTTCCCCTGCTTCAAAGCAGAATACTGAGATGGTGCATTCTGGTCATGATTAAGCACCTTTAAAAGCTACTTTAAAAAAAGTCCATCTACTTGTTTTTTATTAGCTTCTGTTTGATTTTTCATTAGCTTGGGGGGTCAAACTGAATCATGTGGATGTGTCAAGAAAGGGGGCGTGAGATAGCAGGAAGAGCGAGAGTGTTTATGAAAGATAAGCAGCGAGGGCCTGAGAGGGAGCTCGCCATTAAGCAGGACAAACACGATTATTCAAATGGCAACTCTGGAGCTCTCTGTGCCAGTGTGTCAGGAGAGAGGTGGAGGGAGAGAATTAGAAAGAGGAGCTAAAGTGCGGAGGGGGGAAAGAGAGAACAAAAGATGGATGGAATGATGCAGGGATAAAAAAAATGGGATGGGGCAACTTCATAGAGAGGACTGAGCTTTCATTTGTCTAATTATGTTTATCGTCCTCCATTTTTTTTCACAGTGGGGACAAACAGAGACACAAATACACACAGGGCCACACAGGGATTCACAACGCACAATAAACAATGGCACTGAACGACAGCCAAAGAAAAGTAACAGAATGAGGCGAAGGAAGCAGGAGAGCAGAGAAGTGACAGAGAGAGATGGCGAGAACAGCGCAGAAGCTTCGGGCACGCAGACCAGAAGGGCTCTGAAAAATTAATGGCAGACTGTGAGAAACGACACACATGCACACACACACACACACACACACACACACACAAACACTCAGAATGTGAGAAGGAAGAGTTGTGTGATCCAAGCCCAAGCAAATGTACAGATTTAATACTGACTGTATCTAATCCCACAAGTCTCTCCCTCTCTCTCTCTCTCTCTCTCTCTCTCTCTCCACCCACACATCTCTCAATCTGCGAGGCGCAAACTTTGTGTCCAGGTCCTTCTCTACCACTGTTCCCAAATGAATTACAGGATTTGTTTCAGAGCTTTAGGCGTGTGTGCGCTACTAACAGCCATTCTTCTCCCGGCAAATTTGATTGAGTCGATTTGTCCTGCGGTCACGCTGCTCTTCAATTAGCCATCTATCTGTCATGGGCACACCGGGGGCTTTAATCGATTGGCTGCCGAGACCGTCACTCTTCCCAAGCAGCACAGTACGCTCTGCCAACTCGCACGGTCTCTATATGAAGACATATGTGTGTCTTCAGGCTTTTTTGTTTTCGTCCCATTGCTTGGACACCTCCACAGCATTAAACATAAACCATCAATTCAGAGAGCCTGCGTTTATATACACACTGCAGGATGACATCATTTCTGTGATTTAATAAAAAAAAAAAAAAAAAAAAACCTGCTAATGCAGCACAATATTCATGAGGCAGTAATAAAAGATATGGCGCATGACATGAGAATGAGGTGCATACAGCCAGTGGTTTTCTCTCTCTCTCTCTCTCTCTCTCTCTCTCTCTCTCTCTCTCTCTCTCTCTCTCTCACTCTCTCCCCATCTCTCCCTCGGCCTATCTCTCTCTCACTTGCTACATCTCTCTCTCTCTCGCACAGCTTTTCAATGTTCTTTCAGTGCTAAAGGCTACAGACCTATAAAGGTCCAAGCATTTTAATAGATCTACAGTAGGCTTCAAAAATCTGAATTCACAACCAAGGACTGTTATTTTATTATTTACCAAAAAAAAAAAAAAAAAAAAAAAAAACTAATCCAACACTCTATCCATATTCAAAAAGCTGTACTTTTAGCAGAAGAGTCATGATTTGTGTGTTTCCTAGTTCTGGAATAGTAGGAATACAGCACAGTTTCTGATTATGGATTATCCTTGTTCAACTTTGCCTGTCTGTGTTTTGAACTCTGCTGTTCCCAACATCTTGGAGAGCTTCTTCTGTCTTTGTGGGTAAAATCCCAGATCATCTTGATGATTTTTTTTATTGTGCTCTATTACTTTTTTATTTTCTACTGAACCTAATGTACTACGCATAAATAGACATACAGTATAAGCCAAAATTAATATAAAAAATGTAAAGTGCCAAAGACTTTTGCACTGAATATATAGATATTATCAAAACCGAAATAAAAACAGGTCTTGGTTTCCCTTTGACCTGAACTCAGACTTAGTCTACTAAGAACCTCCTTGCCCTAAAGGCAATGTCTACTTGCCAAACCACCTCCTTCTCCTCTTTAATTCCTCTTTACCTGTCCAAGCTGACCTGATTACACTGGGCCTGATGATACACGAGAGCAACTGCTACACAAATGGGGCAACACTCTGTGTCAAAAAAACATGTACTGATACTAGGCTTTCCCATCACCATCTGCATAAACGTTTTGCACTTTCCTCATTGTTCTTTACACTATTGTGCCATTCTGATAGCTTAACTGAAAACTATATTTGTAAGGTACTACAATTAGAACATTGTTCATCATTGTTTACCAATACACTCTGAATGCGACGTACACTTCCATAAAAAAATAAAATCACAGTGATTGACGCGTTTGCTAGCTATCCAACACATTTGTTAGCCCATATTTTGGGAAGGTAAAATTCTACCTAGGAATATGTTTAACTAGTGAACACCAAGGTAGTAGTGATAATTAGACACCCATGGTAATGCATGTGTAGTAAATATCATGTATATTGTATAGCTGATTATTGGGACTTACCTAACATCAGAAATAAACCCCAAGCATTTGCAAAAAATGCAAACATTACAAGCTACACAACTTCATTTTCATGCATTGCTGTATTCAAAAACATATAGCGTGCACAAGCTGCTGCAGGCACAGCGCATTTCTCTGATACATTACTACTCTAAAAAACATAGAGGTATACACAAAAATACACAAAACTATTTTCCAGTTGTCATCTTGAAACATGGAACGTGTTTCTGCTCATATGTTTGACAAGAGAGACATATTCTTTTCTCCACAAGCAATTCAGTGGCTGTTCACCACAAATCCTATTTACACTTTCCTTTTTTGCCTCAATTGTCAATATATTTCATATCAGAGCTCTTGTAACAAATCCAGATGAGGTTTAGTGATAGTCTGGTTTCTATGCTATCGTCCTCCTGATACTGGGGTTTATAGTCATCACAGTAATGTAATGTGTTGTGTTTGTAGAAGAAATATGTTTCTGGATTAATGCCAAAGTGTGGTTATGAGGGTAAGGCCATGCTTGCAATCACTACCAGTCAAGGGTTTAGATAGAATATATAATTTTTCATGTATTTAGTTCTGAAACAAAATGTATTTTTAATAAGCAGATTTACTTAAAATGAAACTGGTTCCCAAATGTCACATCACCAGAGGCCGTGTGCACTTCCTGTCACAAATTACTTCCTTTACATGGCTTGGGCATGTACACACTTTTTTTATGCTTTACCATGCATGTGTGTTATTTCACAGCATTACAGCATACAATACACTGTATGCAAAACTATAATAACTTTGTAAGGAACAGCATGAATTACCAAAGCAAATTCTCTTTTAGTAACTGAAATGTTTTACTGATTTAAAAATCTGAAAATAATAATACATTCATTTATGGAAATTGGATAGCCTAATTGGTAGTTTTGATATGCTTTAATTAAATAAGAAAAAGATTCAGATCATTCACTCTGAATACAAAATTGGAAATAATATTCCATATTAAATGAAAATTCTCTCAATCAGTTAATATAAAATTTATTTTTCAAGGAAGCAAAATGGAGGAAGTTCAGACCACCATACTCAATACTATTCACAATAACAGACTTTTAAAAAAATTATGTTGATGTTACGTTTATTATTTTTAGTTTTTAATGCAGCATTTACTAAGACTAAGTATCCCTTAAAACAATGTATACAAAGCAATGTATACAATGCATACTGAGCGGGAACGAATAAAAGAAACAAAAGAAAAAGAAAAATTAGGGGTCGTCAAAACTGACGTAAAAGTAAATGTTCGTATTGCCGGGTTGGCATTTGTGCATTATAACTATGGCACTGTTTTGTGATGTGATGCTTTTGTGAATGCGATGCGGATCGACTCCAGCCACAAACAGTTGGTACAGATAGGTTAGCCTCATCGCTATCTGATCCGATGAGCAAGGACTCACATACACTGTCTCACTGTGAGGTTTTGCTAATATTTGTGTTGACTGTATGCCTGCGTTTGACCTTTGCTGTGTTTTCTGACTCAGGATTTACCCTCTGGCCTGGAATACCTGTGTTTGACTTACTGCCTGCTTATTGATTTTGTGTTTTAGATTCTGTTTTATTCAAGTTTTATTAAACCTCCAGCCCATGGAGCCTGTGTGTCTGTGTAATCCCACCCAAACAACAGATTTCATTTAAAGCTTAGGAGAAGTAGCCAAAACATGTTCACTCTTTTTGGGAAGCTGAAGAAAAGAATCCTGGGTGAAGGTGAAGAATTTTAAATAAAAACCAGTTCTCATCTGTTAAACACATTTCTTGGTCAATGTAAAAATGCCTATGTGTATTTTTTTATGTGTTAATATCTTCATTATTATTCTAAAATAGTAGAAAATATCAAGGGAAACATATCAAGTGAAACTAGCTTGGACTTTTTTCGTCCATCCCGCAAGCACTCATCCCCCCTCACCTTCTTATCCCGTCTCTCTGCCTTTGGCTCTGAGCAGCTGCTGGGGAAGAAAAGTCCAGCTTGAACTCTGATCAAAAGGGTGTCTGAGTGTAAAGAGTCTAAGGAAGCTACTGAACGTGCCCAGACCCCGGGACATGCTTGGTGCTATTCGTGGCTGATAGACTGCATTCTTTGATGTTGGAGGATTAGTTCAAATATAATGTGAGGCATTATGGCAGGTTTGGTTAGACATGGTGTGGATTTGGCTTAGAGGCTTCCACACAAAGGAACGCCATTAGCAGGATGTAGCAGTATTGACCCCATCTGATAGAGAGAGTTTCTTATTTGTGGGTAAGTGGACATGGATGTTTTCAGGTTAGAATATATTGACCAGACACACATGGAGGATGAGGGATACAAGCGGGAAGATCAGTTTAGTTTATATCTGCTTCATCGACTCGCCATCCTGCCTTCCTGCCGAGCCTATCACAGGCCTCCAAGGGAGCTGATGCTCAGACAGAGCATGCACAGACAGACACACACACACACACCCACACACAAACTGTTCTACTTTTTTCTAGAGAACCAAAACACCTCCTTGTCTTGCCTAATTATTACAAAATACTTTTTTTGCCAATTGGTTGAAGTGAGAAAGTTGGCATATTAATAAAGTTGGAATACAAACAAATCATGAGGTATAGACTGTGTTCCAGTTTCACTCTGACTATATCCTACAACACAATCTTACTATCCTACAATCTTAAATCAAACATGAAAGAGGCTACACCAGTAGGGTTTCCCTTTCAGAGAAGACTCCTTGAACCATTGTCCATCTGAAGAACCTTAAACAAACCCTTTATTGTAAGATAGAATATACCATGTCAAGATGTCACACCATAATAATATTGACGTATTGTCCAGTATATACAGTACTGTACATACAAAAGATTTAAGAAATAGTATGAATGGATATATTATTTTGGGATGCTACTCAGTATGGTACGCTCTTATGTACTGTTCTGATAGGATAGGATTTCCAGATGTGTATCTTTTAAGTAACGCTGGAGGACGTCTGCAGTAATTAAGATCGATTCACATGGGATAAGTATAACTCAGAGATAGGAGTGTCTTTACAGTGCACGTATGGATATCCCATTTAAAGTTACATGTGTACTATATACACCTCATTTTAAATACAAATTGATTGTTCTGACTTTATTTATTGCGGCACAAGTTGAGCTTGATCATTAGTAGGTCACATGACCATAACACGTCTCAGGCTGTATCTGTGCTACGAACAACCCACATACCTTACCTTACCTTACATCTGCTTCTCTGCCCAGTCCTTTTTAACACAGACTTTACTGTTCTGCTTTTTTCAAAGAGCTCTTGAGGAACCTGTTTTTTTCTGAGAGTGGAACGTGTGATTTTAGTTGTATAGCTCTTGACATTGCTCTTTGGATAAGATAATCTTGCTACAGACTTTTTTTTTAAAGAATACTCACATAACAGTAGCTGAAACACACAGTTTGCTTTTGTCTCTATTTCTTGACTCCTTTCTTTCTTGCTCTTCCTAAAACTCAACACAAGTACAATCCTAGCTTCTTCAAAACAACAGTCGCCAAAGGCCATTATTATCACATGCTGTTGAGGATTTAAGCTTGGCGCACCCAAGTCAAGCATCGCTATCAGCGCCACTCAGCAAATGAGTACTCACACACAATTAGAAATTTGCCTCTCATCTCTCGTCTCACACACCCCGATGATCGCTCTCACACAGTCTGAGTGTTGAAGTGATTCTGCATTCTCATCCTATTTTTAGCTTTAACCTGGACTGTATAGGCCCAAAGCCTATTTCCTTACTGCAGATATCCTGTGCTAGATTTTCAAGTTAAAGAAAAAGCATACAAGGTGCTACATACCCAGCTATGAAGACAAAATAAAATCAATCCTTCAGGGTCTCCTACAAATTGTGCTGAAATAGTTTACATATTTGGCCTAATGTCTGGAGATTGGTAGTTTAGGTAATCCACAATCGAAGATATATAGAAAGGATGACATTAATCTCTCCCGTCAATCAAAGTGATCCGACCCAATCCCAGGCATCTGTTAGTGCAGGTTAGTTAGTCCAGACAGTGCAAAAATGACAGTTCAAAAAGATCTCCTTACTAACTTCTCATGGCTTAGAGGCTGCATGCGTTAGCTTTTGCCTTCTCTGGATGATAAGTATCGCGTGATAGGGAAGTAGTAGCTCAGTGGTTAAGATGCTGGACTTCTGATCAGAAGGTTGCGAGTTCGAATCCCAGCACCACCAAGCTGCCACTGCTAGGCCCTTGAGCAAGGCCCTTAACCTTCAACTGCTCAGTTGCATAAATGAGAATTATTATTCATTGGAATTATTATTAATAATAATGAATAAGGTTTTGCATATTCTATTTGTTCGTGATAGCTGTAGTGAGTTAACGGCCATTAAAAAGTCACCATGTATCAAGAAACTGCTCAAAATACAATATGAACCTCAAATAAATGAGTGTAAATGAATTGTGAAGGGGAGACGAATATATGAAGTATATACAGTGGGGTCCAAAAGTCTGAGAGCACTAGTGAAAATGCCTATGTTTGGCATTCTTTTTCAATTTAACACAAAGGTTTTCATTACAAAAGATATTATCAGCAACAACTCAAGTGAAAAGTAGAATCTTAGATATATTTGCATATTCATATTTCATGAATTTCGTAGTATTTGGTGTGTCCCCTTTTTGCTTTAATGGCAGTGCACACTTGAGCTGGCATGGACGCCACAAGATTGTGTAAAATCTGATGGTCCAGGTTAGATCAGATCCATCGGCGTTTCGTCTGAACACATGCTTCCGTGGAAGGAATAAGACTCAAGGAAAATCTGATCTTTGCACCCAATAATATGCAGGCTAGGAAAATCATTGGGGTTTAACGCAACGCCACTATCGGTATCTGTATCTGCTTAGTGCTGCAGAGATATGTATCTGTGTGGGCAGATATGTAACGAGTGTGGGCATGACGTAAACTGGAACATTTTTTTTTTTTTGTCTTTCATCACTATAACCCCAGAAACACGAACAAAAAAAGTCATTCTCCATTCACAAAACCTAACAACAAATAGCAGTCTTTACAATAAAACCTTATTCAACTGCTGAACTTGTCCAGTTCCTCAGCTACATCATGAGGTGTAAGCGGTCTCAACCAGAATCCCTGTGGAACTTTCTGGAAAGCTTTCTCTGTAAAGATTGTGTAAGCTAGCAAACTATCTTTCAAAACAACAATAATAAGTCTTTCCCAAATCAGGGAACTATTGTTTATAGTTGACATCAATGGGCAACTAATAATATTTTATTAGATTTACTTTCAGTTTTTTTTTACATAGTTTGTTACATTCCTGAAATATCAGGAATTCAGGGAAAGATCAAAGCTGGGATTCAGAATGGGATCCTTTAAAGCAGCATTTCATTATGATTTTCCAGTAAGCTTTTTATTTAATAACAACAAACAAACAACAACAAAAACATTCGTTAAAATTAAAATTAATGAAATGAACATTTTTAGAGACCCCAGCAGAGATATGCTGCTCAGCGCACAGCATGCCGTCTGCATAGGCTTTTTATAGGCTCTATAAATAAAAGCATTTTTCTTTTGTGAATTTCAGGATAAAATATGGTTTTATTTTGGAGCTCAGAAAGGCTGCATTTACATCAGGCTACTGGAGCAAACCACAAAAAATAATGTGCCTCCTATTTGTATATGTATTGTATTTGTATCAGAACATTTTATCTATTCATTCTGAAAAATGTATTTGTATTCGGGTTTATCCCTAGTAAATGACGTTACAGATGCTAAAGTAATTTGCATAAGCTCCACCCTGTATTTTGCATGCCCCAAGTTGCGTATTCATAAAAAAACATTGCCCATGGGAAAGACACAATTCTCCATATACCTATTAGTAAACCAGTTTGCTAGTTTTTGTGGGTATTAAAAAGTTTGACTCATGCAAATCTTTAGTAAATCAGGCCCTGAATCTTCTTTTCTTTTATGGCCTGCACTCAATTCTGATTATTAAAGGCAACTGTTTATTATGAGATCAGTCATAACATGCCATATGGAACAGCGAGTGTGCGCCCATGTTTTTGTCACATCATTAGTCCAAGTTTTGGTTGCAGTAAATTAAATTTAAGCCGTTAATTTTTCCCCAGCGTTGCCTCATGTGAATTGCTGCACATCTACAATCACGAGATCCTGCTGAACATGATTCAGCGACACTGTAGGCCATAGGGCTTTCAGCAGCATGATCCCCTTTCATCCCATCAAACATCTCTATCATTGCTCGTGCTTAACTAGTGTCAGGAATAGCAGCGCACACACACACACACACACACACACACACCTCTCCTGTGCTCATCCCAAGGGAGATGCAGCTCAGAGCTCCAATTAACGAGCCAATCCTCCTGAACTACCAGCACCAGTGATCTGCCCTTCCGGCAATCAGGATTTATCCCCACACAACCACAGAGCAGCGAGCTGCGCAACACATACACACACACACACACACACACACACACACACACACACACACACACACACACATCAAGAAAGCTGAGTGATGAGGGAGGAAAATAAATCCGGAGAAAAAAAGGAACACTTTTTTTTTTCAAGGGAGAGCAAATCTCATCTTAAGAAGAAGCAGAGAAACACAGAAAGAGAGAGAGAGAGAGCAATTAGATTTATCTACTCATTAGCACGCAGTGTAATTAACTGCACACGCTCGAGTTGATACAATTGAGGAGTATGAGAGAGAACCAAGAAAGAGATATGTAAGAGGAGAAGAGAAAGAGAGAGTAGAATTTTTAAGAGAACTGACCCATGAAAAAGGAAGCGCAAAATCAACGGCAACCCTGAGAGAAAAGGAGAAGCTGCCTTATTAGAGAGAAAAACAAAATGCAATAAAGGTGGGAGGTGAGTAGAAAGCAAGAAGGCCACGTGGATTAGTGACAGGATGCCAGACAGGCTGCTCATGTTATTTGTAGCATGCAGTTATTTGCTCATTTAACTTCTGAAGAAAAGAAATTCCCTGTTACTGTAAATGGCATGTCCACATTCTCTGTCTATTCAAAAGCAGCGTAAAAACATACTGGTGTCCTGTCTTGATGTATGTTTGTGTAATGCGAAAGCCTTTAAAGGAGGGTAAGCCCAAGTGTTTTTTTTTTCTTTTCTACATGTGATCCTAGCTAGCCTTAGGGTCACCTCAGGGCAGTGTGAGGAATTCCGAGCAGATCTTTTATGCTTAGTTCCAGTGAAGGGAAATTGTAATGCTACAGCATACTGTTGGGTTCATAAGTTTACATACGCCTTGAAGAATCTGCAAAATGTTAATAATTTTAAAAAAATAAGAGGGATCATAAAAATTGCATTATGTTTTATTTAGCACTGCCGTGAGTAAGCTATTTTACATAGCAGATGTTTACATATAGTCCACAACACTAATAATAATAATAACTGAATTTACTCAAATGAACCAGTTCAAAAGTTTACATACGCTTGATTCTTAATACTTGCATGTTGTTACCTGGATGATCAATGACTGTTTTTATGTTTTGTGATAGTTGTTCATGAGTCCCTTGTTTGTCCTGAGCAGTTAAACTGCCCACTGTTCTTCAGAAAAATCCAGAAAAATCAATGAATGTTTGCACCTTTGGTAATAGTTGTGTGGGAGTCCCTCAGTTGTCCTAAGTGTGAAAAGATGGATCTCGAAATCATATAGCCACTGCTGGAAAGGGGTCAAATATGCAGAAGATGCTGGAAAAGCAAAGAATCTGCAGGACCTGGAGGATTTTTCTGACATGAAAACAGTTGATGATCATCCAGGTAGCAACGCACAGTATTAAGAATCAAGCGTATGTAAAACTTTTGAACTGGTTCATTTGTGTAATTTGGTTATTAGTGTGTCTTATGGACTATATGTAAACATCTGCTATGTGAAATAGCTTAATCAGGTCAGTAGTAAATAAAAAACAAAATACAATTTTTATGATCCCTCTTATTTTTTAAAAAACTATTAACATTTTGCAGATTCTTCAAGGCGTATGTAAACTTATGACCCCAACTGTACAATGACATTCTATACAATTCTGTGCTTCCTACATTGTGGGAACAGGTTGTAGAAGCCCCACATATTTGTGTGATTGTTAGGTGTCCACAAACTTTTGGCCCTTTAGTATATGTGTGTTCCTGTATCTCTATGCCTGTAGGCTTGGCTGTTTTTTTTTTTCAACTTTTCTTCTAAATGTTTGCATGGAAGCGAGGATTAAGGAACGTCAAACTGGAGCTAATCTGTGAGCTAAAGAACCATCATAAACAGGAGGTCTGTTTTCCCCACACAGCTTCAAGCGATTAATGTTAAGACCACAACACAGAGAAGCAGATCTTAGAAAGGGGCAGATTTTGTCTAATTAGCCACGATCGACGCAGCAAAATAACATGCCTCTGATCTCAGAACATTGATCCTGAATCAGGTGCCTTCGCACTCTGTGGGGATTAAAGTTTGCGGAGCGAGGCTGACTCTGAACTGAGAACAGTGTAGATGTTCTGTGCCAAGTTTCCCGTGGCTGCATGTGGACGCGTGCCAGACAGAACGGAGGACAGGTTGGAACACGGGACCACTTTGTTAGCTTTTGTTCACTTTTTTGGGTCCTATTTGGATGAATTGGTTTATGGTGCCAAACATTTCCCACCATTGCATCATTAAAGTGGCATAGAAAACAAGCGGAGGAGGAATGAAGATGCAGTCTCTAGTCACTCAGCTTACTTTCTTTTCCTTTATTTGTTATTCTACAGAGAGGCAGAGGGAAATGTGGGGGCTTTCCATTGCAAATGGTTAAAGTGAAAATGATATGATTTCCCCTTATTTACCACACTGAGGCTTCCTGATCATCGTATGACCAAGCTCTGTACCAGCATTTCTCAACTTTTCAAGCCCTCCTACACTCTTACACCATCTCTACACTATGTCACCAGACAGAGTAAAAATGAATTTAGACAAAGCAAGAAGGGTCAAGACAAGCCATAAGTAGTTTTTAAGCGCGCGCGTGTGTGAGCAGGTTAATGGGTAAAATATGGGTCACACCAGACTCCTCAGCCAATGAAATACACCATCCATATTCATCTGAACTAACCTGGAGTCACTGTTGCTCTCTCTCACTCTCTCTCTCTCTCTCTCTCTCTCACACACACACACACACACACACACACACACACACACACACACACACACACGCAACTCTTCTTTTTCTATCTCTACTTAGAATTAGGTATATAGTTAATGCGTAAGTGGTGTTTATCCTTCTCTATTTCAATAAATGCTATATTATTGAACATCTTATTGCCTTGTTGTTACTTTGACATTGCAAGATGCCAAACTATCTTTGTTTGTTTATCTAACTATTCAGAACTAAGCCTTCAAAAACCAAGTCACTGATTATTATTCTTCTCAACTAAAATGGAGGTTTTGTATGTGCAGGTTAATGGGTAAAACATGGGTCACACCAGACTCCTCAGTCAAAGAAATACACCACTCATATTCACCTGAACTGACCTGGAGTCATACACACTTACTGAAAGATCAAATTCTCATTTAGTTCTTCCTCATACACCACCCACCACCATGGCTCACAGTCCTTTCACTTCACATTGACTCGGAACTCTCTGGAAACCCCCACGACGTCAGTGACCTGCTGAGTGATTATAAACACTTCAAATAACTCACTTTATATTCTACAAACGTTTGTAAAATCTGCTTTGTGACACAGTTTCTGAACCTAGCAGATGATATGCAGCTCAGTTAAATGTAAATACACATGGACTGCTGATGCTATGATTGAGCAAATGTAGTCTAAATTGAAGGTAGGAAAAAAATCATTAACCATCATAAAATGTGTCAGTCTTAAGTAAGCGTTTGACTGGAATTGACCCATTTAAATCTACTACACATAATTTACCAACACATCTGAGGGGAAATATTGATACTCTTCATGTTTTTGTCTCATTTCCACTGTCGCTATGCAACTAGATTGTTCAGAGAAAAGACATAATGTGCGATGTAGCTCATTTGTTAGCCTTGGTTATTTGCTAGCTTATGCACTGCTTCCATATTTCCTCGTCGCCTAGCAACCATGTTGTGATGAGATTAACAACTTAAGTGGCCAGCATGTTGCGAGTTTGCCTTTTCATGTCGAAAACACAAATCTCAAGTTCCATATGAACGCACCACAAGCCACTGCCTGATTACTTTCAAATAGCAGACTACGCAGTTCTTGATCATATATTTACTTATGTGTTAGTGTTATGTGTGTCTGTGGGTGTGTGTGTGTGTGTGTGTGTGTGTGTGTGTGTGTGTGTACTGCATGCAATTAGCATTCACAGGCTGTGTCATGTATGAGAGTGGAATTCACACTCAAAGGTGTGGTGTGGCAAAAGGTCACAGACACAGTTTCGTTTGACCTCCAACACACATGTTGTAATTCAAATACCAGCCTCTACGTGTGCTGAATGTATGTGTGTATGTGAGAAACAAAGAGAGAGAGAGAGAAATACAGAAAGTGCGTCTTTGCAACATCAGACCCGATGCAGTCATGCCATTAAAACCACACTGAACTGAGCTGAATAGAAATTGATATAAAGACAGAGTTACACACTAAGAAGGGTGTGTGGAAAAGAGAGAGAGAGTGAAAGGCCCGCCAGGCCGCACGCCAGCAAGGAAAAAAGAGGGCCCATCAGCTTGGCATTCAGATTCAAATCATCTCTTTCTCTCCCTTCGCTCTCTGTCTCACTCTCGCTCAATCTCTTGGCGTCATCATCATCATCGCTATCAGCAGCGTAATCATAATAATCAGCTCTCATCAGAACACTCCACAACACCTGCTGTTCAGCTCTCCCCAACTCACCTCTCCTTCCTCTCTCCTCCTCTCCATCAGCTCTGGCATCATTACACACATAGTGAGAGAGTGAGAGAGAGAGATAATGACAGGGAGAGGTTTGTAATTCCAGGTGACCAATAGTGCTGTAAGTTTGTTTGACCTGCTGCTTGGGTTTGGAATTGAAGTCGTAAGGAATCATTAGACTGATTTGCACAATGAGCCTTCTGACCTCTGGAATTACACACACCGCTAACATCCACGCTTGGAGTACATCTCATGCAATTAACACCTCCACTCATTCCCCCGCCCCACCCCTCCACACACACACACACACACACACGCACACACACACTCTCACCTTTCCCTCCATTTTTCACTGCGCTTTTCTCACCTGCCTCAAAATCTCCTTTTTGATCACTCATTGAACTCATATGCAATAGTTATGGCTGCTGTCTTTTAAGATCCCTAACACACGCACTAACAGCTTATCAGGTCTATCAATAGATCTGTGTCCTGCTGGTATGTCTGCAAAAAACTATACATAATGGCCTTTCTTGTTTTACTTAGCTCTGCTTTTGCACTTCTGACAGTATTATAAATCCTCATATTCATCACAGTGTCAGTTTATGAAATATCACTCAATAAACACTCTCACTATGTCACTACAATAGGAAAAATGATTCCATAAACTCTTACTGGCAATGAAACAAATGCAAAACAATTCTAAACTGGGTGTTTATGCAGCACCAACAAAGAAACAATAATTTAAAAAAAAACAGAAATCTATATACAAAATGATAAAGCAGCCAGTGCAGACTGTTTTTTTTTCCTACAAATTTCCCTAGTAGATTAAGGATGGAAGAAAAGTGTGCACATTGATAAACTGGTGTTCAATATTTAGTCTGACATCTAGCTTCATGTGACACAAATTAGATCTCATTCAAAAAAAAAAAAAAAAAAAGACCCCCTGCTCTCCAGAGTGGGGCAGCTGAGGTGGAGACAGCCGAGGGTGCTCCCCCATGTTATCCTTAGAAAAAAACTGTGCTTTACATGCCATAATATGTAAATGTACTTTAATGCAAATGTGTGGTGTGTTCACATTCAGAAGCTTATCCTGATGTATACATAAAGTATGAGATACAAAAATCAGGTGTTACATACTCAAGTGCAAAGTCTATATAGTATATATTGAATAATAGGCCATCTGAGATGCAGCTATGGTGTTAAACTAATTACACAGCAAAAAATGACACCTTAGCATGTGAATATATCTTGAATATAGTCAAATTTATATAGTATTTCCTTTTATAAGATTATAATAAACCAAAGATCATTAAACCTATTTTGAACCCATTTCAAGCTTGAAATAGTCCCGTTCTATTGGCAGATCATTTTGCTAATTTCAAGCATTTATTTCTAGAAAGAAGCAAAATTATCTGCCAATATAATAAGATCATTTAAAGCTTGAAACAAGTAAAAGCATCTAAAACAGGCTGAATAATCTTATATGTGAGTTATAATAATCTCATAATAAGAAATATTAGATTAATTATATCCCATATTCAAGATATTTTCACTTGCTAAGATACTTTTTTTTTTTTTTTTGGAGTGGAGTTATATGGTCATGCTTAACTACTCCAGTGATATCAGTTTAACAGTATATTAGATTAGTTAATACCTTATTTTAATTAATATTTCACTTTATAGACTAATAGTAGCATCTACTAAGCTAGTTGGCTATTTAGCCAGTGTTTACCCAGTGTAATTCTAGCTAGCTAGCTATACTATCTTATAGTGCTATTAGGACTTATTTAGTATGTTTAGTCAGTGTACTGCAATGACAGCCTTTAAAAGCAAGCTACTTCTAGTTAGCCGTCTTTAGAAAAGAGTTTTAGCAAACAGTTTAATGGATGATAATTTATGCATTTAATTCAATCAGTAAGACGACCTTAAAGTGACCTCTGTGTAAGCAATATGGTTAACCATAAATACATATCACCATAGAAAACCTCAACATCTCTCAGCATGTATTAGTGGCCAAGCAAGGTGGTCTCATCACATGCAAGCTCCCATTGATTTCATTTGAGTTTCATCTGATTTTCAATCATACAGTCCCCTCTGAAAGTATTGGAACAGCAAGGCCAATTCTTTTGTTTTTCCTATACACTGAAGACATTTGGGTTTGAGATCAAAAGATCAGAATTCAGCTTTCATTTCCTGATATTCACATCTAGATGTGTCAAACAGCTTAGACTGACAGGTGTTGCCCAGGTGTGCTCTGTCAGATTGTTTAAGCAATTAACAGCTCTGCATGTCTACGTTTGGTTTGGGCCCTGGATTTTGCCTGTGAGAGCTGTCTATGGGAGAAAAGCAAGCCATTCTGATGTTGAGAAAAGAGGGGAAATTGCACAAGAGTCATTGCAGAGTCATTGCACAAGCATTGGACATACCCAATACAACAAATTGGAATGTCCTGAAAAAGAAAGAAACCACTGGTGTACTAACAACCAGACACCGTACAGGTCTGCCAAGGAAAACAACAGAAGTTGCTGACAGAAACATGGTGAGAGCTATGAAGAAAAACCCCAAAACAACAGTCAATGACATCACCAACAACCTCCCCAGGGCAGGGATGAAGGTATCACAATCCACCGTTCAAAGATGACTATGAGAGCAGAAATATAGAGGCCATACCACAAGATGTTCACCACTCATCAGCAGTAAGAATCGGAAGGCCAGATTAGAATTTGCAAAGTAATAAAGAGATGAGCCAGAAATGCTCTGGAACCAAGATTAACCTCTACCAGTGATGGAAATGCCAAAGTGTGGAGAAAGAAAGGATCTGCTCATGATCCAAAACATACGAGCTCATCAGTCAAACACGGTGGAGGTAGTGTCATGGCTTGGGCTTGCGTTTCTGCTTCTGAAACAGGCTCACTAATCTTTATTGATGATGGAACTCATGATGAAAGAATTCAGAAGTCTACAGAAACATTCTGTCTGCCAATTTACAGAGAAATGCATCCAGTCCAAGGAACTTCATCATGCAGCAAGACAATGACCCAAAACACACTGCCAACACAAACAAATTACCAGACATGAACCCAATTGAGCTGCAATTCACCTCCTGAAGAGGAGGCTGAAGGGAGAAACCCCCTAAAACAAACAACAGCTGAAAGCAGCTACAGTACACGCCTGGAAAAGCATCACAAAAGAAGAATGCAACAGTACGGTGATGTCACTGGATCGCTGGCTTGATGCAGTTATTGCAAGCAAGGGACATGCAACCAAATATTAAGCGTTATTTACTTTCATTTACTTTAAGACTATCAGTTCCTATAGTTTTGCTCACCTAAAAACTGGGTGTTCTGCCAACAAAGGTGCCATGTTCTAAGTAGTTTAACACCTCTAGATGTAAATATCAGGAAAGGAAAGCTGAAATTCTGATCCATCATCTTATATTCATCTTTTGATCTCAAACCCAAATATCTTCAGTGTATAGCACAGACAAAAGAATTGACCTTGCCAATATACAGTATATATATATATATATATATATATATATATATATATATATATATATATATATATATATATATATATATATATATATACACACACACACACACACACACACACCTCACATGGTAACACCCTGACATTGTAAATTTCCCTGCATGATGCAGTCAGCAGGTTAGACTCATTACTGGCAGAAGCTGCAAAGCCCCAATGCAAGGTCGGATTAGTCACCTTTGTGCTTGTGCAGTCCTTCACTTTATTCACAGCCCTACACTATCTGACCTAAAACTTGCCTTCCTCTCATCCTGCACTCATCTTTTTTTCCATCTTTTAGTGCACCGTGACCTGCTCCAGGTGTAAGCTCAGAGATATGCGTACTACACACACACAGCTGTCTCCTATGCCCTGATGTACTGTAGTAGTAACAGTCAGTCTAATGTTCTTTTTTCTTTTTTCAGACACACACTCACAAAACATACAGGATCCAAGATCCCATGCTCAGACTAGAAGTACACATCCTTCTGAAAGAATACACTATTCGGCTTTTTTTTGTGCCTCTGTCAAAGAAAGAAAAGTGAAAATCTGTAACAATCACAGATTCTGTGAAAAAGTAGCACGGTAAATTAGCAAAGCACTCAACATGCTGTATGTCTGTGTGTTAGTATAATATATATTCATGTAAGCGATTCATGAAAGAGGACCGACTTCATGCCGGTGCATGCCGGTGTCTGTGTGTGTGTGTGTGTATACACTATACTGAAAAGCGTATATGTGCAAATCTATAACTGCCTGAGGCTAAGGGAATATGAGAAAGAAAGAGAGGGAAAAGACAATGTGTGAGAGAGAGAGAGAGAGAGAGAGAGAGAGAGAGAGACACACAGAGTATTTAGTAGTAGCACATGAATATATAATGGAATCGTTTATGTGTTTCTGGAAAACATCCTTCTCTCTAGCTTGTCTCCTTGATAGATAATCATCCAGTATCCATCAACTTCCTCATCATTAGCCGAAGCCTCTTCATCTTTTCTTTCCACTGTTACTCACAGAGGTATCACACACACACACACACACACACACACACACACACACACACACACACACAATGCACCAAAGTGACTCAAGGAACAGAAACCCAAGGAGAGTGAAGGACTTCATTCATTCTGTTGTCCTTAAACAAATTGCTAAATCACAGTGTTGCAACTCAATTAGTTAGTTTATTGTCCCAAATAGGAAATTATTTTTATATTAGAAAACTCACATTAATAATGTTAATAATAATAATAATAATAATAATACATACATACATACATACAAATCACTCAAAAACAACACCACAGCTCATGAGTGACGCAACACGGGAGATTATAAGTAGGAATCTCAACAATGCCACAGCCATCCGTGGCCTGAAGTCTAGAGAACAAATTGGCCGTGATCTCTGTGTGGGAGGTATGTCATACTCTCTCTCCTGTCAATAACAGCGACACTAGCTAATCATGGGCTTCTGTGAGCTCATGTATGTGGAAGAGGGTAGATAGCGCTTAGCTCAGAGTGTGTTACGCTGTCCTGTGATGCAGCATGAAGTGCAGTTTGATAAGTTGCACTTGTCTGGCTTCATGTGTCTCAGAAGAAGCATGTGTTAGCCTTCACCCTCGCCAACTGGTATGACAAAGGAAAGCTGGCTGGTGGGTGGGAACTGTCAAAGAGCCAAATTGGGAAGAAAATGGTGGAATACAAATATTAACATGTTAAGCTCCCAGATTATTATTCGATTATTCATTTTAAGCTGTATTATTCAGTAAGTACAGAGAAAGTAAGAGTGAGGAACATTAGCCATGCCTGCTGAGTTTAAAGGGTTTAATTTAATTTAATTTGGTCATTTTGCTCTGTAATTGCATGCAGATACAGACCCAACAACGTACCCAAGGACCAAACACTTGGAAAAATACTCCAGCAGTCCTGAGTAACGTATGAAAAAATCTGGCTGTAGTTCAGGAAGTCGAATTTTCTAAACATGAACTATTGCACCATCTGTAGTAGATCCTCTATTGTGGTTTATCCAAACATGTGCTCTTCTGTAAATTATTTAGCTGAAGTAGAAGCAGAAAGTAGCTACAGGGCTAGAGACACTAGGTCAAAATGGCGAGTGTTTTCGCAGTCTTTCATAGATTTTTCATTTTATTTACCCTCTCACGTGTAATTAGCATACAGACTACGTGGCTTGTTAACAAAAAATAAGTTGATGATGCACACAGAATGTTTAAAGAAGAAAGGACAGTGAAGTATGTGTTTCTGTGAATCAAATTCAAACTGACGAGTCTCACCATGGCATTAGTCTACTATGAAACAACACATAACCATTTGTCTTATTTTATAGCCATGAAGTAACCATTAGTGATTAAGCCTTAGCCATTCAGTCATGTTAGTTGCTTATTCAGATTTATAAACAGGGAATATTATGTAACTGGTCCTTAGTTGAATAACCCTGGCCTATAATACAAAAGACAAATCAGAAATCCATAAAGTGGCAAAGCGTGTTTTTAAGTTGTAACAGTTCACATACTGCGATAACAGGTGCAGAGACAATTTTTGCAGCAAAGTGTTGTTGAAATTAATTAAAATAAATGTTGGTGCTTCTGGAAAAATCGATTCTTGTCATTATCAAAGACAGAAAATTACCCATGATGCTTAGGAAAACATAGACCATAGTAAACTACTATACAAGCAGCCTGTAGAGTGACAATTGGAAAAACAGGAAAGAGGAAATAGAAGAGGTGAGATCTTTTGGAGTATTTGTCAATGTGTGAAGTGCAGGCAGTGCTTGTGTTAAACCCTGGTGATAGAAACAATCAAAGTGAAGAAAGTTACACAGCCAATCAGCTGGCTGCTGTCTTAAGATGATGATGATTCGACTAATTACCATATTTTCCAGACAGATGCTCAAAATAAGAGCAGCAAGGTTTAATTTATCCTATGACTGTTAGCAAGAACTTTTTAATTTGATTGACTGAAGTGCAATTTAGCACTTTTAAACATAGCCATCATGACACTGTTTCTTCAGGAGACAAAATAAGTTCACATCGAACCAGAAAAGGAAATGTGTTCAGCAGTGGTTATGGAATTTGCGAACATTAACTGAAATTATTAAACTATCCCAGCTTTTCTTATGAGAGGCAATTATGCTGTCATAATCCAGACGATTGTGATATGAAGACATAGCTACACACACACACACACACACACACACACACACACACAGCCATGTGACACTGAAGAAAGTGTTTCAGGAGAGTTGAAATGACTGCATAAAATCCTATCATGTTCATCATTCATCAATATAATAACATAATGTCTCGGGATTAAATAATTACACAGAGTGATGCAGTCCTGTAGGGCTCCCTCTCTCTGTTTATTTATCCTCTCTTCATTAAGATGGATTGGGATGGCGTTTGGGAACAAAGAGGTTTATGCATGCATGAGAAAATTAAGGACGTGAAGGTAAACATAAAACATGAGAGAGCAGGCCGATGTCTCACAAGATAGACGAGGTGATGATTTCTCTAAAGAAACAAACACAAAGTATAGACATGATACACAACACAGTGCATACACACATGCAGCAGCCTGCACAATAAGTGCAGTTACGAAATCAGGCATAATTTTGCAGCATTAACCAAAACTCAAGAAGTCCTTATTCGTGATCATGACACAAACACAAAAATAATAAAAAGTATAAGAGCTTGGCGTTGGTGCATGTTCCCAGGTGGTGTTTGCATAAGGTAGAGTGTTAGAGTATTGCCACACCCTAGCGTTGTGTAAAACTGGAAATGTGCCAAATGCACCTTAAAGCAAAACTAGTGTTTCACTTCCAATGGTAAACCCTGCCCCTAAACAGTGATTGAGAATCAGGAAGAGATCAAACATCAAACATTGTTTGATAATGTGACAGTCACCGTGTTAGGAAATCAAAATTCGGTTTAAGATGTTATTAGGCAGACTGACTGCATTTGTTAAACTGGCTCCTTTATGCTTGTGAGGCTGTGTGCAATATTCCTACAGTGCTCCGTAACTATTGCTGTTTGACGACAGTATTGCTCATGGCTTTGGAAGGAGTGTAGGCTGCAGAGATGCTGAGGATAGCAGAGAAGGGGGCGTGGCCAGACATATACACATAACACATGCTGTGTACACATGTGTATGCCATTACAGCAGAAAAAAATACCAGAAGCTTGTTACAAGTCGGCTGCAGCTGCTAGCTGCAGGCATTAGCAATTGAATTAATTACCTGTTAACAAGGTTAACAAACTGAAGACTCTAAATAAACCTGTAACTAAGCTCATTATAAAATTATATAAACTACACGTGCATGTGCAGTGTGGTGAACAGCAGCTGAGATATTAAGTAGCCCTAATAAACAACATGTCATTTCATGTTCTTAATTTAAACCCCCGCTCATGTTTTGCGAGCGAAGACATTTATGGCTTTATCTGTTTGGTAGCACAGACGAGGGAAGCTGAGATGTATTCAAGAAAGATGTTTTGCTGCCCTGCTCCAAAGTCAGCAACATTATTAAGGCTATTAAGGTTCACATATGATACGAAACAGGCTAAAAGGTAACACGTATTACAAGACACAATGCAACTGATGTTTGTTGATCTTAAAGCTGCACACACCATGTTTTCTGACAGATATTTAAGTTGTCTAACTTGACAGCCATCGTGATAGTTGGACTCATCAGTCGTCCCAAACCTAGCTCCTTACACAGGATCTTTGCACGGAGTTAGTCAAGGCAAATTTAAAACAAAACATTTCCGTATCATTTTGGTGAAATATTTTTTTGAAGCGTTTTTATGGGTAAAGTAGAGATAAAGCATGTTATAAGCAGAAAACTCAAAATTCTGGCCAAAAATGACAGCAGCATCCGACGGGTTTTCCCAGACCGCCTCATATTTTAGAACAAATAAGCAGTAACACAGTTACTGAAGCGGAGTTAACAACCTGAGTGCCAGTGATACTCACAAAGCTAAAATAGATTTTGTTATCTTTCTAAACTCCATAAATGGCTTGAGAAAGATTTCGACTTGAAAATAAGCCTGTATTTCTTTCGCATTTGTTTTTGTACACAGTTATTGCGTTCCTGTGCTGGGTTACGAGACCCATTACATATTCTATGGAGAAGATGTGACGTCTTTCTTCATAAACTAGGTTTCTGTGAAGCGCTGAGAACGCGCAGGTGATCAGCAGGTTCCTGGAAAAAGAGCAGTGTAATGCATATCAAGAGGTGCGGTTAGGTGACGTCAACTCAAATCACCACCTCACTGACTTTTACAAAGTGCAGCATGATATTTTCATAATGACACATGATTCAATTTTACTGTTTTTATTTTTTAAATTATTGTAGAAATAACCAGCCGGTTGATGGAACTTGCATCAAACGTATTTTTGTCTTCTTGAATACTTTTTGTGCATCATTCATGTGTCTGACCCTCAAGGATATAGTGTGTATATCAACTAATTATTTTTTATTATTATTTTACATTTTTTATTGATTCATTAACTATATTTTAAGTAATTATATAATACGATCATTTACGATTCATATTTAAGTAGCTGCAAGAGATTTTTATTCTATAAATAATATATAAAATCATTCATTTAGTTGTATTTAGTTAATATTTGAGAAAATAGGCAATGTATATTGATTTGGAGTGACAATATTGTAATTCAAAAATTCTAAATGAGTCCTGAGTCTGCACTATTACGGGTCTTTCAGAGCAGCAATGAACGCACATGCTTTTTTGTGCACTAAAGTGAGTTTGATAATCATGCTGTGCCAGCAGATTTTAAATGTCAAACTGCTTTTGAGGCACTCCACCCGCTTCAAAGCAGGCCCAGTCATTTCTGACCATTATTTCTGAAAACAGCAAATGGACAAAGACAAGAAAAAATGAGCTTAAGCCCAAGTAAATTATCAATAAACCAATGTTATATTAGCAAATTACCCTGTACTGACCGAAACGAAAAAGAGTGCCCTGTGAATGTGAAATGAAGCTATGCATCAAAAGGACAACAGCGTTTAATAAGATAAATTATTTCATCTCTTCATGCTTTGGTCTCTTTCTTTTTGGCTTTATTTTTCAGTCAGTATTTGTTCTTCCTCATTTTCAGACAACAGCAAACAACAACAGACTCGAGGCCGCAAGGGCAATTATGTTTCCAGCACATTGTGTGCTGCATTAGTGTAGTTTGGTCTGCAAAATCATAGCAATTAGAGCAGGGACTATTAATAACACCTTTCCAAGGCCAGTGCGTGCAACACCCTTGCTGCATTTAATTTCCTTGTAGACCTCAATATTGATTTTATCCCACTGCCCCAAACATTCTTCCACTCGATTTTTTATTAACAACACAAAGCAATAACAACTGTGTCATAACCCGAACCTCTGCGTTCTCCATCCCAACTGAAATGATGAGTGTTTCTGCATGCATTTACAGCTCACGCAGGTCTGCTGGGACACACAGACACAAGCTCTCTCCTTTTATTCCACTAACTGTGAAGCAACGGGGAAAGTGAAGCTGAGGCACCAGAGAGGAGTGGAGATGAACAGAGAGGAGATGAAGGGAGAAGAGAGG
Source organism: Pangasianodon hypophthalmus (assembly GCF_027358585.1). Lineage (NCBI taxonomy): Eukaryota > Metazoa > Chordata > Actinopteri > Siluriformes > Pangasiidae > Pangasianodon > Pangasianodon hypophthalmus. The sequence continues at coordinate 26,588,252 of NC_069710.1, forward strand.
AGAGGAGATGACAGGAAAGGAAAAAGGAGAGAAGGAGATGAAGGGAGAAGAGAGGAGATGAAAAGAAAAGAAAGAAGAGGGAAAGAGATGAAGGGAGAGGAGAGGAGATGAAGGGAGAGGAGAGGAGATGAAAGGAAAAGAAAGAAGAGAGAAGGAGATGAAGGGAGAGGAGAGGAGATGACAGGACAGGAAAAAGGAGGGAAGGAGATGAGGGGAGAGGAGAGGAGATGAAGGGAGGAGAGGAGGTATGGGGAGAGGAAAGAATATGAACGGAGAAGACTGAAGAGGAGATGAAGGGATAAGAGCAAAGCAGAGAGGAGAGGATTTGAAGGGAGAGGAGATGAAGAGATGGGAGGAGATGTGATAGGTATAGGGAGAAGAAAAAAGGAGGGTAGAGGAGATGAAGAGAGAGAAGAAGAGAGGAAAGGCACTACAGGGATGGCTAACTGAGAAATGTGTGGGAGGGAAAGAGGAGGAGTGCTCCTCTATTTGATAGTTTATTTTTCTTGCCACAGGCTAAACTGACCACAGCCTTCTGTATGTGTCTGTGTGTGTGTGTGTGTGTGTGTGTGTGTGTGTGTGTGTGTTGTTTCATTACATCATATCAGTAGGAGTGTGTGAAGTGATGGAACATCAGCTGTCTTGATTTGTCACTGTCACTGCCTCCACAAGCTGTGTTACATAACACAGCATAAGGTGCAGTGTGAGAGTGTGTGTGTGTGTGTGTGTGTGTGTGTGTCTGTGTCTGTGTGCAAGTTTCAGTAAAAAACACTTCTTAATGTATAATTCTGTAAATGTTTTTTTATTTGCATATGCTCATGTGGCTGAAAAGGCTATCAGTAAATGCCAGCACAAACCTGCTCAGTGTGTGTGTCTGTGTGTGTGTGTGTGTGTGTGTGTGTGTGTGTGTACACTCAGTTGCTCCTGCATAATTGGCCGATTGGCTTGCTGTGGGCAGGATGTTCCATGGATGGAATGCTCTGTGTGTGTGTGTGTGTGTGTGTGTGTGTGTGTGTGTGCAAATGAGCTCAGCTAGCTCCATGCTCTCGGCTGATTGACTGAAGTGCTGATCTTTATGCTGTTCTGTGTCCTGCTTTCTAATGAGCTTTTCTTTCTTTTAATTGAGCGAGAGAATAAAAATTGCACTGTCAGACACAGTGGCCTAATCAAACATACAGGGCTTCTGAGATTAAGGTGTGTATGAATGTTTATGTGAGACAAGCTGTGTGTGTGTGTGTGTAAATGGCTTCATAAACTGCAGGCTCTTAATGCACCATTTGCCTGCAAATCTGCAACCTATAATGCAAATATATTCAGAATATTTGCACAAAAGGTCACTGTGGAGAAAATCGAAACGTATGGATGAAGACATTTATGTCCTTTATGACTATGGATGCACTGTGAGGACAAAATGTCCCCAAAGTAATACACTGTAATACCTGACAAATTAGAGCTAGATGTATGGGACATTTAGATGGTTCCCATACATATACATGCTTTCTGTAACTGTTTTTTTTTTTAAATAAATACTGTTTTTATTTGAAAAACTGAGAGTCAGAGATATTGCAGTGTAGTGACGTGTAAGCATAATATCATTTTGCTACAGTAATAAGACGTACCTCACTTTGATAGTAAAAACGTGTGTGTGTGTGTGTGTGTGCGCGCATGTGTGCACTCATGTGGTCATGCTCACGGGTCACAATGCTGACGCTTTTTGCATGATAACAACATAAGCACAATGAGCTGTGTGTGTGAGCAGAGTGTGTGAACTGCATACTACTGACAAGTGACCACTAGTGCCCACACACACACACACACACACACACACACACACACACACACACAGCCCCTCATGGTAGCTGTCGTATTGCATGGCAGAAAGAAACGGACAGAAATTTATATATATATATATATATATATATATATATATATATATATATATATATATATATATATATATATATATATATATATATATATTGCATAAACAGATAAACACAGCCTAAGGGAAAGAGTAGGAGAGATGGAGAGAGAGAGAAAGACACAGCACAGAGTGCCTGTCTTCTGTCTGTTCCCATCATCATGACTGTAACGGAGTGTGATGAAAATGAATTAAAAATAAATGTGAGTAAATGATTTGAAAATTCCCTTCACTGTAAATAACGGCTCCCTTCGGGTTTCATTCCATTTCCCGAGCTGATTTCAGATGAGGAGAGAGAGAGAGAGAGAGAGAGAGAGAGATAAAGAAGAAGGGATAGAATGTGAAAGCAGAAGAAATGCAGAAAGCAGATTAGGAGGAGTAAAAGAACGGAGGATAAGGGGGAAGATAACAAGAGAAAGACCAAAAGACTGGAAAGCAGGAAAGCAAAAGAAATGCCAAAATGTCCAAAACACTGACATGCCAAGTGTAACTCACTCTATATGCTGTAAAGCTAGAAAATGCAAATGAATCAAATTTATTCATTATTATACCACAGCATTGTTGAGTTCTTGATTTGGATTGGTCAGAAGGTGTTGATTAATTTTCTTTATACCACAGCGTAGCCGAATGCTCAAATCTGTAACATGAACGATAGGTTTATATTAATATGCTTGTTCTACTATGTTATTGTTTCTATAGTAACAGCTCATACAAATGGACTTGTATGGTGGAAGCTCCACATAATCTAAGATGGATAATAAACAGATTCTTAAAAATGTGTTGTTTAACAAAGTAAAACCTACAATTGCTGACGTGGTGACTTTTTTTTTTTTTTTTTTTTTTTTTTAAGGAGACTTTTATGTACTGTACCATTTATGGAAGGAGTCTTGGGTGTAAGTGGTTTGTAACAGTCATGGTGCTTTGTAAAGTTTATCAGCACAGGAAATTCTTCAGGACAGAGGAGTGTACGCTTTCTGGTTTCGCAGGAAAGTGACACAGTGTGTTTTCTGAGAGGGAGTGAAAGAGAGAGAGCCGATTAAGTGAGAGAGAGAAAGAGAGAAAAGGAGAGCGAGGCTGGTGAGGAAATGACTATGCATCGTGGCTGTAACGAACTTGAGAACAGGAACTAACTTGTCTCTCAGACGTTATACTTTGGAGGTCTGCATTATTTTCATATAACAGCACGGTCTGTTGAGTGTTATTCCTTACATAACAGCAGATCTGACAGTAGTGCCGGCTGTAATTCAAATCACACGTTCATTCAAATGCGCTCCTGTTTCTATAGTAACTTGTTTAGGGACTTGTCTAGCAAGCTTTTTTTTTTTTTTTTTTTTTTTTAAAAAAATGTATATAATTGTTGATATGATGAGGTTTTCTGTGAGGAGATGTTTGTTTAGCATTTATGGACGCCATCTCCAGCAGTGTCACTGCTTTGTAACAGTCAGAGGTAAAGCTGTAAATAAGTTCTCTGGCACAGGAAAATCTTCAGGATGGCTGTTCTGTAACATGCTGCATTTTTTTGTCTCATTAACTTCAAGAGAATTACTTGATCTAACTTGTTTAGCAGCTGTTCCATGACATTAAATGTAACTATAAACGGATAAAAATGTATCATTCATTAATAAATAAAATCAATTTCTGTAGTGTAAGAGGAGTAAAGCACTTTGGGATATGCTGTTATAGAAAAATAGTCACCTTCAGAGTGGTAACATTAACTTCGCTTTGCATCGGACTGTATCACACCATCCTGTGGTTGATTATTTTCCTATGAGAGCACTTCATGATGTGTTCCTGACATTGTTTATTCCTTTCGTATGTTGCGTTATTCACTATTATAAGGCACTGCTCATTGGTTCTTCCTGCTAAATTGGGTTTTTAATATCCAAAAGTGTGCTAAATTCATAAAACAGATGACAGGTGTCTTGTGCTTTATCATTTTCAGAACACTGGCAGTCTTGATAAAGCTTTGGCGTTTTAACTTGGTGATTAAACCCAATCTCCTTGTGATCTGTCCAGCACAGTCTTTTACTATATTACCGGTACACATATCTTTAATTCTTCTGCCATTGCCTTCACCTTGCACATAGCTGTATTACATACTGTACATTACATATAGTACACATACTGTGTATATATTTTTTCTTATTATTATTATTATTTGTAATTTTTATTATTATATGTCTCGCTGTCTCATTGGTATGTGTGTTCTGGAAGCTTCATCCCAAGGCAAATTCCACCACTTTTCTGTAAAGCATCTGTTTGGGATCTGTTTAGGTTCAAGCTGCTATGAGGTGGGATTAGATAAAACACTGTACACAACTAGCTACTGGATAAAGCAGCAGGAGTGGCACCATGTGTACAAATGATACAGATATAGACTACATCAGGCAGTGTTTTCAGCCCGCTCAGTAAAGTGTTTAGTAAATTAACTGCGTTACACACTAATGTCAAATTTCACCCTCATTTGGCGGGTTGGAAGTAAATGAACAAAAATAGTGTATGGCTAAGCTCAACCAGTAGTCTGAAAGAGATGGCTAGTAATAATGACCACTGCTGATCTATGTATATCATCATCATTTAGCGTAATTATACAAATTACATCCCAAGGAAGGGAATTGTCCATAATTGCTTCTTGTTTCTTTTTTGTTAAACGTCCTGTTCGACTTCTTTTTCTTCTTTCTGTGTAACCAGGTTGGGCTTTGTGAAGTTTAAGAAATAACTTTGCTTATTAGCTGTTCTCTAATCTGTTCTGTAATCTTAGCATGACAGCTGTTTGAATAGCTATGTACGAACGTCAGTGTTTGTTCTGCATAGCCAGCCTGCTATTAGGGCACATGCTCAGTGCGAATGATTACTGCTGAATCACTGGATGAATCACATGGCAGCTGGCAATCAATCAAGGCAGCTGGCAAACTGCTAAGTGACAGTGTTAAATGTAAAGCTAGCCAAAGCAGAAGGATGGTTTCTAACAATTAATGACATCACTCTCAATATTTAACATTACTATAACATTAATAATGTTGTTACGGCTGTTTTCTTTTGTTTTAATTTTCCTTTTCCCCAATGCTTTGGCAGTAATGACAATAAGACATAAAAGGAAAGAAGAGACAGAACATTTAGAATAGCTCTGTATGACAAAACGTCAACTGGCAAATAGAAAAGGAGACATTTATAGCGAGAGACATGTGAAAAAAAACAACGCTGAGAGAAGTGCAGAATATAACACAAGCAAACTGCACACATCAGCAAGCTGATAGACAGATAAAAGAAGGTGGTTAAAGTAATCTGACGAAACAGGAAGAATGAGAAAGAGAGAGACAGAGAGATAGAGCAAAAAGACAATAATGAGACATAAAAAAAACGGGCATTAGGTAAAATAGAAGGGCAAGAAACCAAGAGCAGGCCCACACCATTTGGCAACAAAGATAACAGTCATTCGGAGCAATACTGCATCAACTGTGCCAAAGTTAATTGCTGTAATTGGTGACAAGTGCATTGTATACACGCAGTCGTGTCAGTGCACGCCAAAGAGAGTACCACTGCGATGTATCAGATGGTTCAGGGAGCGTTCACCAAGGGCGTTCCTGATTGGTCGTGGCATTCACAGTGTTACACGCTCCAAATGACTGCAATTCATTAGCGCCGTGGTTTAATAGCTAATTCTGTTTGCGACTAGAACAGGCTGGTGCACAGGGCGCAGTGACACAGAATTCCCGACAAAAAGGGAGCATTTTAATTGCAGCCTTTTTTTTTAGCAGACTAGCAGAGATAGTGACTGAGTAATATGCATTTAATGGAGTGAGAGAGAGAGAGACAGAGAGAGAGAGAAAGAGAGAGAGAGAGATGCTCAGTAAACAGAGTTTCATGGCAAGCAAATGTGGAAACTACAACACAGATTGTCTCGTAAATGAGTCTGTGTGAGCGGCACAGCCATGGGCGGCAAAATCTGGACACCTGAACCAGGCGGGATGCACCTGGGCTTGTCTGCAGGCCTCACACTCTCAAACACACACACACACACACACACACACACATGCACAGCATCTCCTCCTAAATACGGCTTATTGCCTGTAGAGCACAGCAGGTTACCGGCAAAGATCAAATCACAGCTGTCTGTATGTCTGTGTGTGTGTGTGTGTGTGTGTGTGTGTGTGTGTGTGTGTGTGAGTGTGTGTGTGTGTGTGCTGTGGATAGTATGTCACCTACATGTGGTGTATAGAGATATTAAAAGATGTCATGCACACACATCTATTTAAAGCCTCATATGGATCGAAGCAGAAGGTGTCTGAGGCGAAGGAGACGACATATCGTTATGAAAATTGTATATGATGCTAATGAAAATCCAAGCCTGTTTTCAATTGCCTCACAAAGCAACACAAGAAACAGAAAAAAAACCATGAGAGAGGAAAAAACAAAGCAGAAAAGCCAGTCAGATGCAGTCCTGCAAACTTCATTGTTCCATTTGCCTTCAGAAAGAAACATGGTGCCTTTTATGTTACTTGACATTTTCAGTGTGCATTAAAAAGCAGCACAAACTGACGCACATAAATAATTTGAAAAATCTAAACCCAAAGGTCTTGCAAAAAAACAACGACAAAAAAAAAACAAAAAAAACAACTGAATGAATCTGTGTATGTGTGTTTCTTTCTCTTTACACAAATTAACTCAGCCATCTTTTGGGACATCATTCGGCAGTCACTTTGATTAATATGTGATTAATGGTGTCTTGCTGAGAGAAAAAAAAAAAGAAAGAGAAGTGGCCTGCTTTTTAATCACCAAGGCTAAGTTTGCTTTAATATCAGTAATATATTCATGCAGCGGGTGGGAACCGGTGGTGACTAACACTGAGGAGATAATTGGGTAGAAAAAAAAAAAACTTCAAAAACTGGAATACATAAGAAGTGTTTGTGCAGTCTGGTGTGTCTGGTTAACACCATTTAAACATGAAATACTTTGAGGTCTGATGCTTTTGCCATCACAGCACCGACAACTGTTTAGTTACAGTCTTGAAGTTTCAGGTATGAAATAAACACCATGATTATCTCAGACTTTGAACCGTTATGTCACAGCATCAAATCTTTTCATGTTACGCATAAGAAGTCATTATGTCAAAGCCCATGTTGTACTTTTACATTTAAATAAATGTATTTAAACATGTTTTCTAAACTTTTTGGCTTACTGTCAGAAAAAACAGCCTTTTACATCAAACTTTTTGTCAGAATCAGAAAAATCAGACATTTTTAAAGGATGTATTCAACAAAGTGATATTAAATTTTTTAACAGGAACTTTTCTAACTCACTGTTTTTGTGTGGCACAGTTTTTTTTTTGTTCTTTTGGGAATATAGTGAACAACATGGGGTAAACAATGCTATTATGTTATACCCTATGTAATGAGCACCTATAACAGAAATGCATTTGGCAGATGAGTTGGGATCCCCAAGTGTTGCCAGATACTTTGCCTAAATAGGGGTGCAGCCTAACTGTGTGGTTTTTATTTATTTATTTATTTAAATAAATAACTTAATAAAATAAAAACTCCTACAAAGACGAGTTGAAGAAGATGGATTTTTACATGGATCTTGGGTAGTCTACAAAATGTAAAAATTTGCTGAATTTGACTGTGGGGTAAAAAAAAAAAAAAAAAAAAACCTGAAAAATTAGTCTTAGTCTAAAAGCATTAAGACAGAATGGTGAATCCTCTTGATTTTTTTTTTAATGAAGGCCACCATTTTAACATCTGATGGTTTAAGCAAGCACATAGTCGATCATATTCAGTGTCTGTCACAATATAACATTCTATTCTTGTTGATATTCAAACGAACTGAAATACTGAAAAACTTCTGAAAAACCTCTAAAGCAACTGAATTTCAAATGCGCTCGGAACTGAATTTAACAAAGCAAATAGTGATACTGGGGAAAGCAGAACAACAACAAAGTGACTTTTTACTGCTCCTGTTTCTTTTATGCGTGTATGAAAACAGTGAGTTCATTCTCTCTGAACCCGAGGCTTAGACAGCTTAAGCTTCTGTGCTCTCCTGATCACCATGCTTTATGGGATCTGATCTTTGTAGAACAAAAAAAAACAAAGTAAGTCTAGCTTATCCATGGAGCAAATGCAGCTTGTGGAGAATACCGTTATTTTATAACTTCACATTAACTGTATAGCCAAAAAAAAAAAAAAAACATGGGCCTGTGTCTATATTACCAGGGCTAGCCAGTGAAATACTCCTGTAGGAGAAAACAGACATTAATAGTTTATGTAATATTGAAATATTAATGTTAAAATGACATACTTTACTGCTACAACACATTTCTAGCTAACCTAGCATCCCAGTACTTTCACATGCCTTTCCTGAGGATTGAAACAGAAACTTGATCGTTGCTGTTAGACTGGGCAAACCAGAGCAGTCGAGTGCAAAAGTTTGCATACCCTGAAGACAAAATGACGATGACAAACATTTAGATGTGTTAGGTTTCACAGATGTCAAAAACTGTATGATAAGCCACATTTCAAATGACATACATACAAACCACACTTAATTTTGTAATTCATGAGGTGAACAATTACAGCTCCAGTCTATAAAATAGCATCACCTACTGTGTCTATTGACCCTCACCTCTTCAACATGCAACTTTAAACAATCTGGCATTAGAGACATTGATTCTTCCATGGTCTACCATTTTCTCAAGAAAACTGTGCCAGAAAAAAAAGTGTGGATGTCATGAAGTGAACAGATGGATATGCAGGTTTTCTGGTTTTATTAAAATCAATATAGCAAGCAAACCAAAGGGCTAAGGCAAACGTGAGACAAATGGTCAGGCGGTCGGCAAACAGACATAAAGTAGACGGTAAACATGTGGCCATGGTTAAACACTACTCAAGATAGGCAGATAATAAAAGCTTGGAATTGTGTCAGATACAATGCTGGAATGTCTGGTTGGCATTCTGTGTTATTTCCAGCAGCGAGTGTGATTGTTGAACAGCTCCATTAGTAATCGTGTGACTGTGAACAGGAATAGATGGCTGACTGGAGGTCATGTTTGCGGGCTGAGGATTACTGGACTTGTAGTGCGCAACTTCAGGAGTTGCAGACCCGGTCGTGACAGTGGCTCAGCTGTCTGTGGGAGATATGATTATTTATTAGATGTGCTCAGAGATGACTGTGTGTACCAGGCTGGTCTCTGAGGTAAAGAGAAAGAGAAGCCACAAATCTCCAGTCCAGACATACAAGGCAATTCACTTAGAAGAGTCTATTCTTATTATTATCCTCCTTTTTTTTATCCTCCTTTTCGCTAAGAATTGCCTGGAGGCACTTTGCAGCACCAGCCCATCGTCAAGGTCGTCCGACAGGGACATCTCCACACTGACCGAATGCCATTTCTTAAACCGATGCAATCGCAGCAAAAATAATCCATTGTTATGGGAAGTAATCTCTTCCAGTCTGGAACCGAAGTTCTCTCTTCCTCCCTGAGCAATACTCTGACCTTCTGATTCTGCGTCTCTTCTCCTCCCGGATAATAAAATAGATCTAAATCATGCCAAATACGGCTGTGGACTTTGGCCAGCAACCGCTTCGCCCCTTCTGTCATGCTTAGGATGCTTTAATTGAGGATTTATTTGCAACTTCTTGATGTTTATTTTTCCATGGCATGAATTAATTACTGTTAATGAAGATTTATTCACCGCTTACTAATTATGCAAGATCAAAGACTCGCTTGAGTCATTGTTTTTAGGATGATGGGATGGGAAAGGGCAGACACTGCTGGAATTAGAGATGTAGTGCTATGAAAATCCATGGCCAATACTAATAACTGACTTTCATGTGTGTATCTGCTGAGAAAACATATGACCTGAAGGCAACTGTGGATAATATAAAAATGACATATTTTCAGTTGAATTACTGCGAGAATAAATATTTTCCTTTTTTATACTCATTCATGCTCATCATATTATTAATACCTCTCATATTCAAGCGTCAAAAAAGTCTAGGAAAACACACATAATTGAAAGTATGGGTCTTATCCATTACTCAGTGTAGCTTTTTCATGCATGGTCTCACAAATTCATTAGAATTTACATTGTATGAGAAAATAAAGGTATTGCGGTGTACTTTTCCTTGTCGCTGGTGTGATACATCAGTGGACATCTTTTGCACATTTAGTGTTTGCACATCTTTTACCTGCAAATGTAAACATAGTGCACCTTTAAGATAAATTTAAGGTAGATGTACTTGCAAAGCTTTAGGCTAAAAGCTAATTAAAAGGTACACCACATGCACATTCTCAGGTAAAAGATACATACCAAAGGTACAAAAGATGTACCTTTGATGGTACCCCTGCAGCTACAAGGGAGAGTACAGTTGATTTTTTGTACTGTTTTGCATCTGTATCCCGTGAGGATTTCATATGAAATTGAATGAAATAATACCACTCCACCCTCGCTTGTACACATTTTTGATGAGATTAAGTTCTTTTTTCATTAAAATAATTTCGATCTGTGAATGCAGTATGGTTGTGTAGGCTATAAAACATGATGGAGTTTACTGGATGTTATGAATATAAGCATATATACAGTATATTACAAAAAAAAGTTAATATGCACAGGCGTGCAATGATTTGGACTGGTGGCCAATGAAAAGAAAAGAAAAATATTCATCTTGGACGTACTCTGGAGCTATGGATATTTAAGGAGTAAAACGTGGTATTTTTCATAGAAATGTGATCATGTAGGAGTCTTCATTTTCAGAATGATACTTCAGTGTAATATAGTCTATTACAGTCGATCCATCAGTGATGGTCTACAGAACAGGAGAGAGAAGCTACATGCAGCTCATAGAGATGGTGTGCATCTCAGTGTAATGTCAACAAAGTCATTATGCATTAATCCATCTTTATTTCCTGCATGACTAATGTTTGATGGTTCAGTGTTGAATTCAGTGGCTTTTTTCAGCTTGTCTGACCCCTGAACTGAGCGAGCGCTTTGATTAGAGGGACTGGGAGCACTTTTGAAGGAGATTAAAAATTTCTTGCAGCATTCCAATGCTCTTTTTTTTCTGCTGGCTTTGGGCCGAGGATATCAGTGTTGCAATTCTCATTTATACAACATGCTGCTGGGGACTTGAGTGGGAGTTTTGTCAAGAGCAGAAAGGGCGAAGAGTGTGTGTGTGTGTGTGTTTCATCCTAGACCCACCACTCACAGCGACAGATTCAGTGGACAGTAGGTGGCTTGAAAAAAATGCCCCATTGATCATCTGCTCTCTGTGTGTCACGGTCATGTTTTTGTTGTTTTCTGTAGTCACCTATACAGTGACCAATTGCCTCTCCATCTCCATTTGTCTGAAATGTGTTGCTTTCTTCTTCCCCTCTAACTCACTCTTTCCTCTTGGCTGAATGTTAGTTGAGGGTTACTTTTGCAAAACTCTCTTTCTCCTCTGCATGTGCAGCATTTCTCCCCCCAGCCTTCTTTCTTTCTGGAGATGGCTCGCTTGGATGCCATTTTTTCTTCCTATCTTTTCTCTCATCCACCAGCCACTGACTGCTGAATGCGGATGAGTGGGTTTTCACTTTCTTTCTCACGCACGATCCAGTGCCAAGTTAAAACTTGTTCATTAATAAAAAAGATCAAATTAATTACAGGAAGCAGTCTGATAGGATAGCTTTTGATCATTTGCTCTCTGTGAGCTTTTTTTCTCACTGAACATTATTTTTGGCCACCAGAAAAGTGGAATCGTGCTTTTCCCATAGGATGCCAGCTCCAGTTAGAGGTTTTTGGTACCCTAATGGTATTTGTGGGTGAGATTTTAAAACAAACGAGTAAAAAAAATTAAAAAGGAATAGTGTGGTAGATTAGAGCTGTCAAAAGCAACACTGTTTTATATCTCAATTCTAACCTTGGAAAAATATGTAATTTCTCAACAACCATAACAAGACAGTGTTTTCAACTGCACAAATGCAGCATTAACTTTTTCAATCGATACTGGCTGCTGACTTTTGGCTTTTAGCGTTTTAACCTCCTTATATTATAGTTATAGATCATAGCTTCATCACTATCTGGCTTAAATAAATCTTAATTCCGTAAGTTGCATTATTTTCGTTTTGATGTCATGTTTTTTAATGTTAAAAAAAAGTACTTCATCAACAAACCACTTCAGCAGTAGCTTGGGTGCAACCTGAAGAAGTGTGCATGGGGACTGGAATCCCGCAGGGCTTAACGACAACAACAAAAAATCCCGGGAGAGGTTTGTTTTTATTCTCATGCAGGTGGGAGTAAACGGTCAGATATTGAGGGACAATGAAAGGCCGTATTCATTAACATGGGAACGTATTAGACACGGAACAGTGCTCAGGCAGTGCTCTGTGATGCATTTAGTACATGTTTTAGTAAGCAATAACTGGAGAAATGGGTGGGGATTTAAAAAAAAAAAAAAAAAACAGTCAGGCACATCTCTAACATCCACTAAAACCAAACATTTGTTCAGACAAGGGAACAGGAATGTTAACATTAGCACATATTTCACATTGGATTTAATAAGGTGTCACTGCTTGCTAAAATGACAATACAGTTATGTGTACTGTTGACTGTTCGAGTTGTGTAAATTTAGCTGAAAAATATATTACAACCATTGGCAATGTGAAGCAGTTCTTGTATTTGAATGTGCAGTAGAAAAATTCCCTGTTTCTGTTTTTTGCAAACAGCTTCACACAGTACACTCTGCACTCTGCTTTCCATGTCAATGTTATTCTTACAAGTTACTCTTACAAGTTCTCTCTCACTCTCTCTCGCTCTCTCTCTCTCTCTCTCTTTCCCCAGTTAGTCTGACTCCTAAAAGACTGTAAAAGTGCATTTCTTTCCTTCTTACAGATTGCCCTTACTGTCACCCTTCAGTCTCTCCACACGGCGTGAAGGCCAGGTGAGGTGTGTGTAGCAGTTCTCTCAAGAAACCCCGTAATCTTTCTCTTTCTCTTCAGCTGGAGCGCGCCTCATAATGGCGCCTTCATTTAATCAAATCTAGTGGAGGCTTCAGTGCTCATCCTGCTTGAATAATTACTTCTCAGGCCTGGGATCTATAGCCTGCTTTGCTATAATGTGTGGTTAAAGGAGCCATTTGTCATTTTTAGAGCCCTCTGCTGCTTGTTAAATAAAATCACAACTGCATGGAAAACACAGACCAACTTATCCCTACTGTCAGCTGAACCCACCCCATCTAATTACCTTTTATGGAAAGCTGGGGGTGGAGCTAATTTCTGGCCTAGAAAAAATATCACTAGAAACCTGAAACGAAGAAACGAGCTAAATCCATTGCACTGTAATAATACAATAATACAAAACATCAGTTCTCTAAGTTTATTACAAGCCTAGAAACACAAATAAACAAGTAGCAAGACTGTTTTATTTCACGGCATGTCTGCCTAATGATGGCCTCTTTCCCTTGCATCGACGTCTCTTCGGACCGTACACTGACAGTTCCCATGAACAGCTACCAAATGCAAATTCAACATTTGCAATCAACTCCAGACATTTTATCTCCTTAACTGTCATGAAATAAGGAGGAAACAGGCCACACCTGGCCCTGAAACTGCTTATCCATCAACTGTCCAATTACTTTTGAGCCTGTGAGAATGGAGGGACTCTGCAAAAAAATGGCTGTAATTCCTAAACAGTTATGCAATATTTTTGTTTAACCCTTTGAATTAAAGCTGAAAGTCTACGCTTCAATCACATCTAAGTGTGATTGTGTGTGTGTGTGTGTGTGTGTGTGTGTGTGTGTGTGTGAGTGTGTGTGTGTGTGTGTGTGTGTACAAATGAGACACGACAGATCAAGACAGTCATGGAAACAAACACAGGAATGTGCACCTCTTAATGCCAACAGCCTCTTGACTTAAACAATTCATTCACTCCGCTACTCCTCTTTACCTCCCACATTCTCTCCACTTTTTATTTTTCTTCTTCTGATCTTCTTGCACGAGGCTCTCTAATACAGTTTCAGCTACAACTGTACTGCCTCCCCACTGAGATCTGCTGGTAAAGGCATGCATTACACTTTAATTTGTTATTGCAAAATCCTTATAAATGAAAAATGGAAGTATTTTAACTGCCTATACCTCCACATCCTTGACTGCTCTCTGCCACTGTTTTCTGTCTAGGTATTTATAATATTTGTGTCTCTATCCAGCAGCATGCATTTTGTTTCTGAGCTGTAACCCTGCCCTCTATGGATCTGTTGAGATGAAACTGAGATTTGGCATTAAATCTGTCACTCTTTCACTGGCGAGGATGATGAGTATGGAAGAGATGAATATGAGCAAGATCTGTTTTGGTATCACTAAAATGGGATGCATCATTTTAGTTGCATTCGGTTAATCATAGCGGCGAGTAGTAAGGTGACACATCGAAGACACAGGAATGCATTTTGAAATGGATGACATTCAGGGATGAAAACCCTTGGCTCAATACTTCCCTGCTCAGCCAATCGGCATTTGCCTGACGCACAGCACCATACATTAGTTTTGGAGGTGTGCACAACAAACTAACTGTGAGTTTCTGTAAGCTACTTTTACCCATAAACCTCCTCTCTCTGTTATGATGCAGATACTGGAATATGCTTCACTGCAGGAGCTCTGAAAAATAGCACAGTGTAACAACGGCAACTCAGCAGGTAGATGTGAGCCAAGTGCAGGATTTTAAAAGAAACAAGCAAAAGCCGAAACAAAATGAGGCAGAACACAAAGACTTGGGCAAAACAAGGAACTGGGAGTAGCAAGACAAAAGTAGGAGAGTAGGAGAAACAAGACAAGAGTAGCAATCTAGACATATGCTGCTTTCAAGCCTTGTTGGAAATGTCGTAATTAGGAGGTGAATGCGCTTAAACTCGTAGTATTCTGTGAGCCTTGACCATCCAAGCTGGGGGAGTGTCAATAACAAAATGTCATGGTGTTTACAGTCCATGGTAACATTTAAGTGGTTTTAGATGTTTTAGATGTTTAGCTCTTCATTTTCTTTCAGTAAGTCAAAATAAACTTGTTGATAATAAATAACAAAGAAAAACATCATCCATTTTTTCTGACCGAAACCACTCAAACACACACCATGTCGCAATCATGACCTCTTGAATTCTTATGCACTAACATCCTCCACATAATTGACACAACTGGTAGATGTAGTTAGGACCCCAGAAAGAGAATGTCAGTAATCAACACAAATAACGTATTATAATCATAATAATAATTTTGTTACAGTGGTAGAAATCACAACCTACCATTATCAAAGTTCATTTATTTATGATGATATTTCCTGATGACAAATCAGCAACCTTACCAACTGAAAAACAAAGTCAGCCTATAAATGCCAACATAATGTCAGATGTCAATGTAAACTTGGACCTTAATATGTTCTGTTGATGGAAGATTCAGGAATAAAAGCTTTATGACTCGTATAAACAGCCAGAATATTCTCGCATTTAAAAATGGGTCTAATATTTGAATAGTTGAATAAGACTCATAAAATAAATCTGTGCTGAGGGAAATTATTTTACAGTTCCAAAGGGTCCCTGCCTGGAAAATATTTCAAAGCCCCTGATTAATTGTGTTCAGTGTCACTGAGCCATTTTACAGAGATGGAAGTAAGCCTTATAACCCTACGTGGTTATGGTTCTGTTTTAGTGACCAGAAGGCTGTGAGTTCAAATCCCACGACTGCCAGAGAGCTCCTGCTGGGTCCTTGAGCCGAAAAGCATTCACCTGCCAGATGAATAAGTATAAATGTAAAATGTGCTTATTTGCTTAAAAAGTGGACATAAAATGTGCCACATTTACCGTCATTAAAACCACACTATTCCTTAAGCAAACACAATAATGTTTCCAAAGCTGAATTGAAACCACACTGAGGAAGTGAATAATCATGTGCGAGTCCAGAGGATGTGAAGAATGAAGATTCATGCCCAAAGTGTGAAACAAAAGCAAAAGCTAAAGATCAGCTTTGCTTGATCCATAATTATGGCAAAAATATTGTCACCAGCAACAAGCACAGCCTGCAGCTATCACTGAGGGCTAATGGTGGTGTAAAGCAGGAACACATATAGATGAGCACACCGTCAGGCTCCATCACTCTCTGTCTCTCTCTGTCTCCCCCTCTCTGTCTCTCTGTCTCTCTGCTTGTGAAGAGTGAATGCAATGCATGAATGCAATTAAATGCTCTCATGGCCTCCCGACCAGCTCTTCCATCGCTCACTGTGTGTGCCTTTTTTGTTGTGTAAGTAATTCTACAGCATGGAATTCACTTGCATTTCTCTTTTTTTCTGTGCTTTCACAGCTGCCTCTGAGACTTTCAAATAAACGTGATAATGCTACCCTGGAATGAGCAATCTACTGTAGTAATTAGCGGAAATAACAGAACAGAGGCACTTAGTGCTCTTCCGTCAACTGCTCTCGACTTGCGGCCTAGACGCGGGCGAAGAGGAGAAGTTAATCTAACAAAAGGCTTTGGGATTCTGCTCATGTGGGAGGATTTCACTTGATTGCCGTTTTGAATGCAGTGGTGGAAGGTGAGTTCACTTCTTTTAATTAAATGTCAACATCTTTATTTTAGCGGGAGAATTATGCGCCCATGGGCCTGGATCAAAGGATAAACCACAGCTTACGTTGAAGGCATTTGAAAACAGTGTCAAGTGGAGATACCATGTTCAGAACAACATAAGGAGGAGTAAAGCCTATGGCTCGCACCTCTGTGATGCCAGTGTTGGCTGACGAGCATCTGTGAAAGGCAACGGAGCTCGAGACAAATTGGCTTGCATAAGCCCAGGACAATTCTACGTCTAATTTTCTGCAAAGGAAATCTTCAGTTCTCTAGCCTGCTCCTCCAAATCATTTGTGTCATTGATGCATGTTAGCATTTCACGTGTGTAAGTGTGTGTGTGTGTGTGTGTGTGTGTGTATATGTGGTACAATGAATGCAAAAAAGACTTTTTTTACGGTCTGCAGGCAATTTGGCCCTCTGGCAGTAGCAAACGTTGACAGAGTCCAGGCAAATGATGAAAACAGATTCGAGTGAACGACTCTCGTATTGCTCTCCACCAAATAAACAAATCGAGGTGATTAAATGGACAAGGCCAATGAAAGCTAAAGTAATAGCAGTGGCAGTAGCGGAGTAGGGATCGTCACACTGCTTTGCCTATGTGTGTGCGCATGTATATGTATGCGTGTGTGTTTGTGTGGATGAGATGGTAAGAGATTGGATTGATCTCAGGTGTACACAACGTGTTTATGCTAGCCCAAGCCTGAGGGGACACACAGCCACAAAAGCTCTGTAAACGAGGAATCAGCTGTCAGGTGAGTGATTCAAAACATTCACATGCACATGTGAAGACATACATATGTATGCACACACAGACAACTCCATCTTTCTGCGACTGTCTCTCTCGTCCATCTCTCTCGTCTCCACTCTCTGTCTATTTCAGACCAGACACTTTGTTCCAGGTTCATTATCCTGCTGTTTTTTGCTCTATCCCTGTGCTGTGTGAGTTGGGATAGAGCAGAAATGTGGACTGTCTGGGGGGCCCTGAGGACTGGTTTGAAAACCACTGCTCTAAATGAATCCATCTTTCTTTCTGTCATGCTTTTCACTCTCTCCCTCTCTCTCGCTCCCTCTCTCTCTCTCTCCTTTTCATGGCTCGGGCCCATCTTATTTCACTCTCCATCTGCATCCTGCATTTTCCCTTGTTCTTTTTAGCCTATAGGTAGGCTGGTAGCATCTCTCTCTCTCTCTCTCTCTCTCACTCTTCAGGCTCTTCATCACCACCTCTCTGCTGAATGAGTTTTTCCATCCAGTACTCCAGGGGCGGGAAGGACGCCATGTAAATCTGCTATCAAAAGTCTCATCTGATTTGCCAGATGACATGATGCGATCAGGCCCCTCTCTTCCTCTCTCTCCTTCATTCTACCCCTCTCTTCCTCTCTCTCTCTCTCTCTCTCTCTCTCTCACTCTCTCTCTTTCCGCTATCTTCTCCCTCCCCCACTGCTTCATGTCACCAAAGAGATTAATGAGTATGATTGCCGAACCGCCTCCCAGCCTCAGCTGTCCAATGAGGAGCCCTGTGAGTATCTCACACACACATACACACACAGGCACACACTTCCAAGCTACACACAGCCTATCATGCATAACAAACACACACTGGAAGCTGAACCGCATGCTAGACTGCGGGATGCCACATGACCTGGTGAGCTCCATTTATTAAAGCGTAGCAAATTATATTTCAACCCCATGCATCAACCCAGCATGAGAGCAGCAAAAAAACAGGGGATCAGAAACAATGGAAGAAACGAGCTATGAATGTGATTAGAGATCATTATTAATCGAAAAGCTGTTTGAAACAGAAAAGCAAGTGCTAGAAAGAGATTTTAATTTTGATTGTGCCTCTATTATATCATTCAAGAGATCAAACAACTATGCAGCTAAATCTTTAAAACAATAATGTAATCAGTTTTCCTTCCACACACATGGAAGTGATTAGGTAAAGCAATAAAAAAAGGCTGCTCAAAGAAATCCTCAGATATCAGTGTAAAAAAGCCGGGAACTGTGATATGGCTGCAGTCCAGCACAGTGATTACTCCACTCTCACACACCTGCTACAGCTCATGAATTCATTTACAGGTGGTGTAGGTGTGTTACCTCCTACATGAGCAGGGAAATCACTACACTGGACTCTGGCCATACAGGAGCACAACTGAGTTCTCCTTTTTGTTACAGAGCTCCCTTGAGATGCATTATCATGGGATGGCAAGCATGAAACATGGCGCCCTATTGGGGATCACACGCAGAAGCCTAAAGGATGAGGAGGAGGAGGAGGAGGAAGCAGAGGAAAGCAGATGGGACGTATAGGCAATGCCGTCCATCCTGCAAGAGGTGACATGATGAACTCTGCAATGCTCATTGACCATCAGGGATCACACAAAGCGTAGGAGCTCTGCAGGACAGGTTATGAAAAGGAAAAGGTTATGAAATGGAAAAGCAAGAATGCAAATTGAATCCACATTTATGACAGTATTTATTATGGTCATTCTGAAGCCACATAAAATAGTCCCACATTTTATAATATAAGTACGTATGCATGTTCTCGTTCTCTCGTTTTTTTTTTCTCTCTCTCTCTCTCTCTCTCTCTTTCTCTCTCTCTCTCTCTCTCTCTCCCTCCCTCCCTCCCTCCCTCTCTCTCTCCCTCCCTCCCTCCCTCCCTCCCTCCCTCTCACACACACACACACACACACACACACACACACACACACACACACACACACACACACACAGACAGACAGACAGAGGCTTAGTGCTTAGCACATTTGCCTTGCACCTCCAGGGTTGGGGGTTTGAATCCTGCCTCTGCCCTGTGTGTGTGGAGCCTGCATGTTTTCCCTGTGCTTCAGGGGTTTCATCCAGGTACTCCGGTTTCCTCCCCCAGTCCAAAGACATGCGTTGTAGCCTGATTGGCATCTCTAAATCGTCCATAGTGTGTGACTGCATGTGTGATTGTGCCCTGCAATGGTTTGTCACCCCATCCAGTGCCAAAAGTGTGTGTGTGTGTGTGTGTGTTTGTGTGTTTTACATTTAAATTTCAATAAAATTTCATAGTGATGCCAAAAGTTCATGCATATTTGTATTCAGCCTGACCCACAAATCTATCAAACCCTATAAGTGATGACAGGAAGCAGTGAGTGTACTGCAAGCAGGCTACAGTAGGAAACGCGCGGGAGAGAGAACAATGAGAGAATCAAGGGAAGAAAGGGTTATGGCTCTGTCCCAAACCACACACCATCGTACCAAAACGTGTATCAGCACAGTACACCACCGCATTATTACACTAACTCCTGGTGTATTATCAGGCGTATTATATTTACTTTCTATTTAGTACACAGGTCCACGGTTTGGAACGCAGCCTTGTTATTACGTCATTGTACACTGATTGACTAAATGACCAGAATCTCCAGAATGTCTCTCAGGTCCCTGTGAGGAAAGCCCAGGTTACAGCCTATGAAAAAACATATACATAAATATATATACACGCCAATATAGGTGTCTAGGTGTAGAGGGATAAAGCAGTTTTAAAGAATCCTGAATGAAGCAAAAAGAAACTAAAAGTACTTTCTGTATGGGGTAGTTTATATGTTTTATTTCTTTCAGAATGACGCTTTGTGGCTTCATGAGCACGTAGTTTACAAACATTTCTATAAAATACGCCATGTGGAGAAGATGAAAAGACCTGCAAGCTCACGCACGCGCATAGTAAATAACGGCACACTGCACACACAGGCGGCTGAGATGAATGGAGATAAACCATGTGCACAGAGAGAGACACAGATGACTGCATGGACATTAAAGGGACACAGAAGGATCCGGTGTTACCTGTGCGCAGGAACGACAGCAGGAGTAGTGTGGAGAATACACCGCAGTACTTCCAAACGGACCAAAATGCCATCTCAGCTCTATTTCCCTGGTTAAGTCCTCTTCGAGTCGGATCCCGAGACGGGTGAAGTTTCTTTCTGAACTCCAGCGTCGCTTGGAATCGACTGGATCTTACATACTAACGCCACTTTGCTCAGATCTGCGCTGAACTGAGCGGCTGCGGGAAGCTCTGGGTTTTCCACTGTCTGCTTCACACTGCTGCCAACTGTCACGAAGGGGGCGGGGCCAAACCAGCCTCGACCAATCGCGTCGTAGTGAAATAATCCAGGGGCGGGGTTTGGATGTCAATTTAAAGGTAATAATGGGCGGGTTTGGTTGGCAATTTAAAACGAGAGAAGGCTGATTGTAAAAAGCAGGCCCTTTTTAAAATAATTGAAATCAATGCGCCATAAATGTGATTAACTGCAAGCATTAGCGACATTACAGACCACAGGATGCACTTCACAATCCCAACACATTACAGCCTGATCTAAAACTCCTGAAGCTTTACTGATCAAATGGATTTAACTGGGACTGCTGTGTATTATCCAAGATCATGGGCAATACTTTACTACACTTAAGGATTGTACTGTAGGTTGCCTGGATTTATGATCTTTCATGTCTTTTTTTTTAATCCAGGTTAACCCTTCATCTGCTTCACTAAATATACAGCACTGATAAAAGGACTGAGAGAGAATAAAGGCAGAGGAACTTTGGGACTTGGTGCAGGGTACAGAAGCCTCATCCTAAAGGCACTGCTTTTATACTGCACAGAGGAGGTGATGGGATTAAAGCAGAAGGGGCTTGCTGTAACTGCGCATTGCAAAGCTTGTGTTTGGCGACACCACTAGGCGAGTCAGGAGAACTACAACGCTAAGGACTGAAGCAGCTAAAGTCAAGTCAAGTGGGCTTTTATTGTTATTCCTCTGTATAGCTTGTGTACATTGGAATAAAATGTCTTTTCTCCAGGATCATGGTGCAACACATAACAGCAAGTCTACATAAAGTGCAAATACACAACAGTGTGAGACAAGTGCAGGACAATAAATACACAGGACTGAACAATAACTACACAGGACAGTAAATACACAGAACATGGGCTGTAAACTGTATAACATGGGCTGTAAACTGTAAAAATGCACCATATTCATGGACCTGAAGTGGCCACTGCGTGCTACTCCTCCACCGTCTTGGATAAAGGAGGAGTGTGTAGATTAGGTCTTGGAAAAAGCAGAATCCTGAAGCCCAATGCACTGGGACAGAATATCATGACTCCATGTCATGTATAAACTACATTTGATTAGGATTACATAGGACAGCAATGTAAACAGTTATAGTTTCAGAATAATGTGAAATTATCATGTGGCGATCATATGAGTTTGTTACCTATTTAATCTGGAATTTAATCAAACAGGCGTGACCAGGGAAATTATCACGCTGTACTGGTCTCCATCACTCCAGGATGAGAGTTACAGTTTAGGTCATAAGTTTACATATGCCTTGCAGAATCTGCAAAATGTTAATAATTTTTAAAAAATTAAGAGGGATCATAAAAATTGCATTTTGTTTTTTATTTAGTCCTGCCCTGATTAAGCTATTTCACATAGCAGATGTTTACATATAGTCTACAACACACCATAATAACTGATTACACGAATGAACCAGTTCAAAAGTTTACATACGCTTGAATCTTAATACTGTGTGTTGTTTCCTGGATGATTAACGACTGTTTTTATGTTTTGTGATCGTTTTTCACGAGTCTCTTGTTTGTCCAGAGCAGTTCTTCTGTTCTTCTGAACTGTTCTTCAGAAAAATCCTCTAGGTCCTGCACATTCTTTGCTTTTCCAGCATCTTCTGCATATTTGACCCCTTTCCAGCAGTGGCTGTATGATGTTGAGATCCATCTTTTCACACTGAGGACAACTGAGGGACTCGTAAAACTATTACAAAAGGTGCAAACATTCACTGATGCTCAAGAAGGCAACAAGCTACATTAAGAGCTAGGGGGATGTAAACTTTTGAACAGTTTAATCACTGTAAATTGTTATTATTTTGTCTTCTGGGAAACATGTACATATATTATGTAGCTTCTGAAGGGCAGTACTAAATGAAAAAATAAGATTTTAAACAAAATAATAACAATTTACACCAATCATCCTCAAAGCCCTACTGTAGTTTGTGATTTATTTGTGTTTTAATCCTTGCTCATTTGTTTACTGGCTATTTTATTTCCTCACTGGTTTTAATTCATGACTCTTCTTTTCAGTAAGATCATCAATCATTCTTAGTGGGCAGAATCAGTTATTGCCACTTATTACAGTTTATGGTGAGTAGAATAAACCTCTGACAAACCCTTGACAAACCATTTATTTATTTTGTCTACTTTTACCTTTAAAGAATCCTGGGCTCTAGGAATGATTTCTCAGCGATTGAGGAGAGGAGTTGAATTCTCAGAAAGGTCAGAAAGCATTGCTTAATTTTCTATTTCAGCAGCTCTGACAGTAGTGCCGGCTGCAGGGCAAATCACAGCTTTATATTAATGTGCTCGTTCTAATACATTATGGTTTCTGCAGTAACAACTCTTCCACAGGGACATGTATAGCAGGCAGTCCACATAATGTAGGTCTAATAATAAATGGATTTTAGAAAAAAAAAACATGTTATTTAAAGCCTTTAGGACAGAAGACTTATTGGTTACATGACAAACTGCATTCTTTGTCTTATTACCATAAAAAGAAAGAAAAAGAGAAAAAGAGACTGGTGAGGGAAGGACTATTTATAGCTGTTATAGTACAAGTGATAACAGGAACTATATTGGCAGACGTTCCACAACATTAAACAAACTATAAACAGATAGAATATATGATATAAACAAATATTGTTAATGCTGACAAATGTCAATGTGCTTTGGGCTTCTCTTTGTCGTTGAGCATTTGAATATGACAGCACGCCCTGTCATGTTTTATTCCTTTATTGTGTTTGTAGAGGGCTTGATAGGTTGTACAATTGCACTGTCATTGGATATTGAGTTGTACAGAACCACTGTAACTATGACAGTAAGGTCAATAGAGGACGTTTAGAGTACTCACAGATACAGGATCTTTATCTAACATCGCCATCGTAACCATGAATGAATCTTTGGAGTGTGAAGGACCTGCTGTATTGTTCTGAAGTTCACAGTATATCAGGTCATGATGGTTGGGGCCAAGTTTAAAATTTTCCCAGAATCAGCCTCATATTGTAGTCTGCATATTGTAGTCATGATGCTGAGCATGTTCACTGAGCTGAGATGATGAGTGGGGGTGCATACCAGCCTTCAGCTCTCAACTGGAGGGAGCAGCTAATCGGCACCAGTGTTTGCAAATTAGGAAGAGAAAATCTTTTGTTTGCACACACACACACACACACACACACACACACATAGAGAGAGAGTGTGTGTGATTACGACAGTGAAATGCTGAAAATGGCACCCAACACTTCTCAGAACACTCACTCACTTTCACTAACTGATTTACCTTCATCAGGGTGGCAGTGGATCCGGAGCCTATCCCGGGAACGCCGGGTGACAGGTGGGAATATGCTCTGGATGCGAGGCCAGTCCCCTGAAGTCAAGTCACAGAACAGTGTATTGTTTTTTTTTTTAGAAATTTGTTATTAATGTCAAATCCTTGCGTATTTCTCCAAACAGAGATATGTCAACATAAGGGCATATGAAATTACCAAGTTGAGATGTTTTCAGTAGAAAAGATTTCAGCTCTGCAAGCCTGCTCTGTTTAGGCTTCATATTTTGTTTTGTTGCTAAAATAACCCTGTATTTCTTTTGTGAATGCAGCCTGAAAGTACATTGCTGTGAAACACATTCTCAGCTGTCTTCATAAAACTATGCTGATTCAAACTGCCATTGGCTACAGTCGGCTGCAATAAAGCGCTTTCATGGATAACAAGGTGGTGCTCAGGAAATGTTTTCTCCTTTCAATAGCTTGCAGGGCCTTGTGTGTGTGTAAATGATTTCACTTACATATTAATTGAGACACCTACAACAAAACATCTCCCTCTGTGCGTGTTATGTTGGATGAATAAATATACAGTACAGTATGCCCAAACAGAATTATTTTAGGATTGGTCATCCTGTGCCAGTGAAGTCTGTATGGTATACAGTCTTTTTTATTGAGTCATAAAAAGCATAATTGAATGACTCTATATATCCTTGCCCAAATGTGAGTATATTTGTCATGTCAGTTTTTCATCAGGGAGTGTATTCATAGTTTATTGCTGTACCTAAACTGTACAATATTGTACAGGAGATATATTTTCTACTGTTCCCTTTTTGTAACATAATTTATAACAGCTTAAATAAACTAACTATGCAATTTTGACAAATACAGATGGGTGATGAATTAAAGGTAAAATGGTGGTCCTGTTATGCTGTTATCCTGTGGGAGGCATTTGGCTGCCATGGAACTGATCTATCTGGACAAAGTAGACTAAAAGTATAGAAGTATAGAGTATGGAAATACCGTATATGGGTTTGTTAAGGGTTTGTCAGAGTCAAAACTGGTAATAGCTGATTCGGCTCACTAAGGTTGTTAGACAGATGATTAGCTTATCGTATTACAGAGAAACCTCAAAGCCAAAGCCTTCTATTCTGAAGAACTTACAGCTTTACCTCTGACACTTACATTTAATGAATGGCTGACACTGGAGACTCCTTCCAAAATTGATAAAAACATCTCCTAACAGAAAACTTCACCATGCCAACAATTTGTATCCATTTATGTGGAGCAAGTCCCTGAGTAAGTTGTTAACACAGAAATGATAACACTTTAGAACGAGCACATTAAAATAGCCAATTTTAATGCTTCAAAATCTGAAGTCTACAAACTAGGCCATCCCTTAATTCCATTGGTGTGGCACGGCATAATGTCTGAGGTGTGTCAACTTTAAAGAGATGGCAATTGCAGGATATTTGTCAAGACCAACTTAGTTTTTATAGGTCACGGGGTGACTAGCTGTAGCACTAATGAAATTTTATATTTAATTGAATGCTGTACAAATGCACTCAACAGTCACTATAAAAGGAACACCTGTACACCTGGTCGTTATTCCAGTTACTGAATCAGCCAATCACATGGCTACAGCACAATGCATAAAATCGTGCAGATATAGGTGAAGAGCTTCAGTTAATGTTCACATCCAACATCAGAATGGGAAAAAAATCTGATCTCAGTCACATTGACCATGCCAGTGCCAGCCAGACTGGTTTGAATATTTCAGAAAGTGCTACATCTCCTGGCACAACATTCTCTTGAGTTTTCATAGAATGGTACAAAAAAACAGAAACATCCAGTGAGCGGCAGTTCTGCAGGCAGAAGCACCTTGTTGATAAGAGAGGTCAGACGAGAATGGGCAGACTAGTTTGAGCAGACAGGAAGGCTATGGTAATGCAAATAATCACTCTTTACAACCACGGTGAGGGGAAAAGCATGGTGAGCGGAAAAGGGTTACAACAGCAGAAGATTAACATTTTCTGGTCTTTTTCATCTTCATCATTTTCTGCATTGCGTTGCTGCCGCATGATTTGCTGATTGGACAATTGCATGAATGAGCAGGTGTACAGATGTTCCTAATAAAGTGGTCGTTAAGTGTAGTTTGTTTCTCCATTCTGAATAAGTGTATAGTATATAGTAGCGATTTTGGACATAGCTCTATTGAACAACCCACCACCTCATTTAGAACCAAACGCACTAGCAAGGTAGGATATAGACAACATGAAAAATCAACTCAATAACATTCTCCCAGTTGCGCTCTGTGGCGTGTGTCTCTGTAATGGAGAGTCTTTGTTAAAAAAGCAGTTGCTTCTTCATTATTAATGACAGCCTCCGGTCAGCCGCTCAGTGATAAAATCTAACATAAAATGGCGTAGGGAGTAGTAATCAAATTAGTAGCTATGATAGCATGGACATTAATGATGTGTTGCACCTCACTACAGTTAACATCATAGAAGAGGTAATATAAGAACTGAAGTTGTTAAAGATGGATGGATGCCATAGAGCCAATTCCAGATGAGCCAGAAGATCTCCAGAATATTAAGTAGGGTACCATTCATGCAGCACACTTGGATAATAGGCCTTTTTCTTGTGATTTTTTATAGCTAAACCTGCCACGAGACCATTTTTGCTAATACAGCTTGCCTGTTAAGACTTTGCCCCTAGTAGAGACTTAAAGCTTTTTTCTAGCTTAACCTTCCCCCAAACCATTTCTTGCTAGAACGTCCTGTTTGAAGACCTTTTTGACAACCACATCCTGCCTCAGGATATTTCCAACCTCAAGATCTTTTTTGTTTTGCTTTGGTTTATAGCATCAAAGTCTGAAATCGTGCTCAGATTAAGATCAGAGCAGAAGATGTAATTTGATTGAAAGCCCCAAATGTGCCCTGCATTGATTAAAAGATTGTAATTTGGCAGCCATGTACTAATCATTTGCTAAACGCATACACATAGAGCTTACAACTTTGGTGATTTTAAATCTTTAGAGGTCTCAGGAGGGTCTTCACTCTCTGTCACATAATATAGTACTCCTAAGGGGGAAAAATATGTTTTTATAGATTTGGTGATTCTTCATGATGATGGTAAACCTGCTCTGTCTGAAATTATTACTTTAGAAGGTTCTCCTGAGGCTTGGTGAAAAGAAATTATCCTCTTCTTATTACACTACGCTAAGGATGACTCAAAATTAGAGCTGCAGCAGGGCCTAAGTGAGTTCTAGAGGATGAAATGGTGTTCAGGAAATACAGGAATTATGCATGTAATGAAATTTCTGTGAATCATGAACAGACCTTCACATTACTATACAGTGGGCCTCATTTATCAAGCAGGGTATGAATGAATTTATTCATAAATCATTTGTAGGAGCATTTGCACAACAAAATATGGTTTTCACAAAAATCCAGTTCATTCAGAAAAAAACATTCATGTCCTACAAGAATTCCTGAGTTTTAAATCATGTGATTAGCAATGACGTACTATAATTTTATATATGACTTATGCCGCTGTTATTGCAATTACACACACAAATTTAATGAAACTTTGGTAAAACCAGGTGTTTCATATAAATGGCACTCATTAAACAAATATATATTAATAATTAAAGAAAACAAGGCATTGGTTCCGTTTATCACTACATCTTCTTTTAATGCTGTGTAACACTAAGTGACTGATAAGTGACCGATCTGGTATGTCTCAAGGTGCAATGTACCATATTAACCCCTAGTGTGCTGCAGGCCATCTTTGGCTTGACACGTGACACATGCCCTCCCGCTTTTCAACACGGCATCAGGGAAGGTGCACTGGTGCGTGAGAGGCCGGAGAGACTTCTGGTCAACAGTTAAGATCCTTATAATAATTAAATATAGCAGTTTCCATGTGTATGGTGCTTGGTGTCCATGATCACCTAGGTACAGTGAAGATACCTTTTTTTCTCCATTTTCATGTCAAACCATTTTCTTTTTGCCTCACTTAATTCTCACCTAATTCACATTTCCTGTAATTTCTCTAAATTGTCAAAATAACATTCACTCCTGCCTGTGAGAAATTCCTTTCCTTTCGCTGTTTTGTCCTCTTTTTGTACTTTCAGCTGTTTTTCAAACTGCTGCTCATGCTGCATCACAGGGCAGCTTAACAGACATGAAGCAAAGTGCAATCTGGCCTCTTTCACATACATGATCTCCCAGATGCCCATGATTGACTAGTGTCACTGTGATTCACAGGGAGAAAGAGTATGCCATCTTTCCCACAGAGAGCGTGTCCAGTTTTGCTCGATTGGCTGGCCACAGATATCTTCATAAGGATTTGAACTCATGATCTCCCGACGATAGAGCGAAAGTGAGCCCTCGGACATGGGAGCCCTTGTTACCAAAATAAAACATTATGAAAACATTTATACACAACTTTACTTAAAAATTGATAAATGAGCACCATTCTCCATATTTTAGGAGTCCTTGTCCAAATTAAATCAGTAACAAAAATGACAAGTTTTATATGTAGTTTAAAAGATGTTTAATGTAATTAACTTCCAAAAGTACAAAGGAATGATCAAACAGTGCAAAAAGCTTTAAAGTGCTATTATATTTTTTATATAGTCTTACAGTTTCATTTATTAAAGGTACTGTCATGTAGAATAGAGAACACAAGAATAAACACTTCACCTAAAGTTTCTGTAATATATTGTGTACACTAGAATGATTGTCTAACAGAATGACGCTGCCAGTGAAAGAGACTTGTTTACAACTCAAGGCTAGAAGAATGACTAGCAGGAAAGGGTTCGCATGCGGTTATATCGCAAAAAGATCAGAGATTTGAAGCTCACACTAGCATTCTCAGTCCCTGTCTTTGACAACAAGCGTGAATCTCAATTTTGTTGTGTTGTGAAATCAATACAGAGAAAATTGCACACCTTTTGTTGAGGAGTACTGCTGCCAAACCTGCAGAATTGGAACCATTACCATGAAACAATCATGTCTGTCTATCTTTTCCACACACCCTTTTCCTACTGCCTTCAATTCAATTCACGGCCTGTGTTTCACTAGCAAACCATCTCTTATCCAATCTAGCAGGTTCTTTCTCTCCTAAACTTCAACACTCCCTGTCCTCATCCACCTCGCTCCCCACTCCATCTCACTCATTATACCAGCGGCTGTTTGTCTCCAGCAGTGGAAGCCAGAGACTCCACGCTGTTCTTGTAGATAGGCTTCTTCTGGGAGTGGTCATCACTGGAAGAGAGAAAAGATAAGAATAAGGAATAGAGACAGAGAGAAGGGAGCAATTTATTTTAAAAAACACACTAACCGAATACAAAGTAAATGGTACAAAGTTACAAAAGAAAATAATGGAATAGAAGGAGTATGAAGCAGACTAGTGAGAGAGGCACAGATGGGTCTGGTCTTTCTGGATAGCACTGCGATTATGAAATGCAAGAAGAACAGACATTGCACCCCACTGGCGCTCATAAGAACTGCACAGTGTGAAAGCATTACTAATGGAGCCAGACCATCAATTCTCAACTCTAATGCGACTGTATCATTACTCCGTGGCTTTGTAATCTGCCCTATTCCTTATCATCTGATATGTGTAACGATATAACATATCAATAATTTCCCATACTAAGCCATGAGCAAAAAATAAAATAGCAACCTTGTTACACCTGCACAATATTAAATACAGGGAATGGATGTGCCTCTGACAATGTATATAGATGATTCGACAACTGGGGTGCCATTTGTTTTCAACTGGTA
Source organism: Pangasianodon hypophthalmus (assembly GCF_027358585.1). NCBI lineage: Eukaryota > Metazoa > Chordata > Actinopteri > Siluriformes > Pangasiidae > Pangasianodon > Pangasianodon hypophthalmus. The sequence goes on from NC_069710.1 coordinate 26,617,892, forward strand.
TTACATTTACAGATATGTGTATAAAGTTAAAAAAAAAACATTTTAAACAATAATAAAGTGTGCTTTACAATCTCTGTGCATATTTCAGATATATAACTTTAATACCATTAATAATTACTGATTAAACATTAAAAATTAAAACATTATTAATCATTTACACTTTGAAAACAGCATTTTTACCTGTCCCAGCCCACTATAAGTATATTTTTCCATGAAACATAATAATTAAAATACATCATAAATCTTTTTTTTTTTTTTTTGCATTAATGTGTGAATCTCATTAACATCTCATGCTGGAAATATCCTTTTCCATGAGTTAGTCTTTATAGGTTATGTACATATTAATGTCCCACAACATTCACTCAACTCTGTTACCTGAACACATTCACCACTATGACATATTTGCAATATTCTACACATTCTTTATTTTCAGTGATTATTGTGATATTGACTGATAAGGACACTTTGAAAGAACAAGCATGTTGCCCAAATTATAAATCAAAGGTTCATTATTAATCTTAAAAATACACTGGAAACAAATCATTAGAAAGTCCTTGATGTCTTCATGCCATTTAGCACAGAAGCTAATTCACCACATTTATGTGTATGTGCTAATTCTATGCTGAAACCCTGTTACTTTTAATCCTGTATCTCAGGAGCAAAATGCAGCCATTGTCAGCAAAGATGCATTAAAAATGACAGTGTTGCCTGAGATGGGTTAAATGCATGTTTTCTTTGACTCAATGTTGAAAATGATAAATTCATAAATTAAGAGTTAGAAGAGCTAAAAGGCACCTCACTTGTTGAATCACCTGTGTGCTTCCTACTGGAAGTGCACATATACTCCAACCAGTGTGTGCTACTTACATTGGGCCCTTGCTCTTGTTCTGTCTGGCCCGGCAGCACAAGAAGACCATCATGGAGAGGATGATCACCAGGAGAACTGTTCCTGCTGCAGACACGATGAGACATTGGCCAGTTGTCGATTCATACCATGCGGCGTCCTCTGTGATGAACAAACCACAGCAAATCAAACCATTTTCTCTGTTGTTTCTTTCCTCATTACTTATTTGAGTCTTCTTAAGCCCATCTCTACCCACCCAGAGCTCTACCCAAACGTTTATCTTAACTGTAGCTGTAACCCAGTAGAGCCAACACTCCTTTAGATTCAGTGACTCATCATAGTCGCACACTCAAATATACACATATAACCATCAACATGTACATCAGTTAGGCTCTGTACAGCTCAAGAAGCAATTAGTTTATTTGTTATTTGTTATTTGGGCCTTTTCACCAGCCCTGTGGTGCCTCCTGCAGGTATGACTGACCTGGCAGGACAGTGAGGCTGATGGTCCGTTTCTTGGTTAGCGAGCTCACAGATGGGTGCTGAGCAGTGCAGGTGTATTTCCCACTGTCCTGCTCCCTCACTTTCTTCAGCTTTAGCTTACTGGAGGGAACCATCCAGTCCTCTCCCTGCAGAGTGACACAGATACAGATTTATCCTGTAGTGTACGGCTAAAAATAGAGTAATGAGGGAGGAAAAAGAACTACAGAACAGAAACTGCCATCAGAAAGTTTAAAAGAAATTGAGAACATCAACAAAACCATGCAAATAATTGTTGGCACTGGAGGCTGTTTGTGGATTGTCAAACAAAGTGTAAAGAAACTAAAGTAGGAGTTGAGCTGATATTTCACTATACCAGCCTTGCATCTGCTAATCCTCCTGCTAAACCACTGTTATCCTGCTTCTTTTTTTATTTGCACCAAAACAAAAGCTGATAAACAGGTCATCCCCCTGTTTGCTCTTCCCACTTAAAACTAAGGATATCTGAAGTTACATAAGGACTGAAGGTCATTTAAGAAAGACCTTCAGTCCTTATGTAACTGACACTGTAACTGGGTAAGGGATCAAGCATTTTCCTCATAAAATTCCCTTAAAAGTCCCCATTTCTATCAAAAAGAATTAGACCTAGTCACACTCTACAATGAATCTGATGATCATTAATTAGTGATTGTCATCCTGAGAACCTGCTGTCATGGAGCACCCTTTTCATTGATTTTTGTAATGTACTTTGAATAACATTAAAAGAATTCAGTTCATGTTCACTGATGGTGTTCAGCAGAGTTCTTAAATCTTAATAAGGGAGCACCACAGGGTTCCATTTAAACACTATTATTATTTATTCTGTAGATGACAAGGCCATTAAAAAAAGCAGGGTGCAATTTTTGTGCTGGTGACCACGATTCCATTGGTGTAGTGTACGTTCTTATTGCTTTTGGGTGTATTTTTTTTTTCCATTTCACTCGCTGCCAATGTATTTTTGAGCATCTTGTGTTTCAAATTACTAATCTCATTTATTACCAGGAGGCAGTGCATTACAAAAATCAACTACCTCTTCGCCCATTGCTACAGTATTCATGGCAAATGTATTCCTTATTGTTACAACATTAAGATTTCATACATTGATTTTTGTTCCTGAAATGTCTATTACCTCTTTGAGCCAGGAGTACTGAGGAGTCTCAGAGGCAGAGGTAGAGCAGTCCAGCTCTACATCATCCCCTAGTGGTACACGCAGGTCATCCTGTGGGGTGAGGTAGTGAGAGAAAATGTTGGCGCCGACCCTGTTCACCGACACCTCTCGCATATCTGAGGAAGTTAGTGGAGGAAATAACGAATTAAAGCTAAAAAAAATTTATGTTACATACAAAGCACTGGGAAGTTAGCATGTTCCTCTAAAACCTATTTTTACACTGTGCAATTTCAGCTGTCAACAGATTGTGTTCTCTGTGCTGGATTATATGATGATCTCCTACTGATATTAAATGTGATAAAAGAAAATAACTACATTCTGCTTACATCATCAATCAGGGTGATCTGGGCTCATGCAGAAAAAAGGGTCACGTAAACAGAAACATTCTTCACTGAGCTTGAGGTAATAAGGGTATATTTCTGACCATTAGCATGTTTTGCTTAGGCTTTGCCATTGCCACTGCTGTATTTTTAGTTGTTGTGTGAGTTTTGTGTAATCCTCCTATTGCTGGCTTTTAGATGAGCGTCAAAGCAGCTCAGATTTTAATCAAAATTTTCTGAGACAATGCAAGAACATTGTCATCGGCTGTCAAAATGGCACTAAATCGGTTGCCAGTGAGCATGTCACATTATGTGCTCTAAAACTCTCGACAGTACAATCGGGCTGAAAATCATACACTGTAAAGCCAGCTTACGTCTGTTTAACAGTTCTAAGACATTGCATGAGTGGTCAGTCAAAATGTCAGTGTCCTGGAGGAACAAGATATTAGCCTTTTTTCCTCAGGGACTGGTAAGTGTCGTGTACCAGACAAGACTGAGATAGTGGGAACTGGAAACAACAAAAACGGAAAGAAAAAATAAAGTAAAAACATGAGTAAAATTAGCAGTCATAATTTCTATATATTAAACTGATAATTACACAATAACTATGTGGGATGCTGTTGAACACTAACATGTAATGTGATCATGCTCCTTTGCAGCATTATGGAGGTTTCTTCCCAGATATAGAAAAACCTGGCCTTACAGCAAAGAACTTACAGATCTGAGCCTGATCAATAGAAATAATAAATTATGGTCTATGAAGTCTTTGCTCACCATAATAATACATGTAATGGGTACTTTCTTCATATATGTGTGCACTGACCCGTTCCATTATCCCTTCCTTCTACCCCGCTGCTTTTTTCTGATAAGCCACCATTATCGACTCGTTCAGAGACAGAGCATAACCACCACTCAATATCAAGCCCAGTACTGTCATCTTGAAAGAACAATAATTCTCCCTCTGCCTCAGTTTTCATGGGCAATATAGTTTCAAAATACTATTTTCAACTTGAGTCACATGACCTACACTTGCCACACAAGGTATCTTACATCAGCAGCTCTGCTAATCTCATGTTTTGTAATTGCACAGTAAACTCCAGACACTTGACAAACCTGTTTTTGTTGTGGGTTTAACAGTGAATTTATATTTATGGTTAAATTATCTTAATTATTTGCATGAAAAATGTGGAAGAATAATGATAATTATATATTTTATATACTCATCAAACTTTAAAACATGTTTCTATTACAGAAAATATGATCAGGTCATTTGGCTCTATGAGTAGCGTATTAAAATTTAACACGTGACTGGTGTTTACGCTAAACTGGTGGTTTAGTAGCGGTCACATGAATTCCGCCACTTATTTGCATGCACACCTGCCATTTTGTGTGTTTATGTCCATAAATATTGGTTATATTAATATAATAATTTGGCTGAAGATATATTGGATATTTAAAAAAATCAGTCTTACAACTGTATACAATCAAAAGGCACGTCAGTATTAATGTGACATCCAATGCTAATAAATGAAAAGAACTCACAGTGCACTGTTAGCTTAAAAGGCAGTGATGAATTGTCCACATTGGTGGCGTTGTCAGACACACAGCGATACATGCCAGCAGACCAGGTCTGGACTCTTCCTAACGTGAGAAGCAGACGGCCATCGTCTCTCCTCACGTCCGCATCATACCAGAAACAGCGGCGGTAGTAATAGCCGTAGCCATACATATCCAGCCGATGCCACATCTGCATGTGCTGCAGGACAAAGAGAAAGACATTCATGAGGCCTCCATAACACAGGTCACAACAAAAATTTTGACTAAAGAGCACCCCTGACTACACAATTCCTTGACTGTAAATCCCTAACACAGATTTCACACTACAGAAGTTTTTCAAGAAGACTCGTCTGTTTGACAGCTTTACTGAGCATAGATCTGTAGAATTAATGAACACGGAGTTTCAATGCCACTGAACAGTTTCTGTGCCGTGGCAGATGCCATGAATCCTCCCAAGACCAATTGCTGTGATGTGTTAATTAAACAAAGTGATAAATGTTCTCTGTGGCCCTCTAAAACACACACTGCTCCCTGGCATTTGCTCAGGCTGTTCTTTCGAACAGCTTTCCTAAATAACAAAACCCCAATCTGCTGCTTTTTGTCCTTTTTTCAGTTAAGATAACACTGCATGGACCCGATCACCACGATAATGAGTCACCTAAGTGAACCAGCTTATACTGTGATAAAGACATCCAACCAAATCAGCTGTTCAGATTCATAAAGGAAACCAGCTTACTATTTTTTTAGTCTGTTTCAAGCTTCCTGGTATTTAAAGCTATAAAGTATGCATGATAAAGTATACTATGATGGAGACATTTAATCACTAACACATAATTGACCTCACCCTTGACAGCTTTTCAAAGTGCACTGAGCTCATGTTGGTCTCAGATTCGGAGTCAAGACATTCCAGAGTCACACTCTCTCCCTCCATGACAGATTCAGTAGGACCTTGCACGAACAGAGAAGCTGCAAAACACACATACACCGGCACACACATGAACACACATATACACTACAAGAAAGCAAAAATTAAACATAAAAAATTTTGATATACTTATTAACATACAACCAATGACTTAAAATTAAATTTAAAATTATAAACTTGACTCATTCAGATCCTTCTGATTCTTCAGTAATTGAATCGGGTGTGTTGATTAAAACGGCCTTTATTTAAGAGACCTGGATTAATAAACACAGAGGACTTTTGTCATATAATATATTAAAATATTAAAATATCTCATTGTGTTGCTGTGATGTAATTTTATACATTACATCCCTGCAAAGCAATAAAATATTTTTGAAAAACACAACTGTTTCTAGGCCTGTAATAATAATGCCATTTGAAAGATACCTTAGATAAATTACTTACATTCGCAATACTGACATACATTATTAATATCTGGATACTTTCAGGCCATTTATATTTTTCTGGCCCAGAAATGAGCTATATCCCCAGTTTCATAGCAAATACAATTTGCTTAGCTGACTTAACTACAAAATAGTTTTGAAATTTGAAAAAAAAAAAAAATTGCTTTGTTTTCATGCTTTGGACCTGTCATGTACATTGTAATGTACCCTGATTAGGACACTGAGAATCTAAATGACACATTTTGAAAAATTTTTAAGGTGAACAATCAAGGGAACTTCCTGAACTTTGTGCCAGTCATGCCCTTCATGTGCCAGTGGCATTTGAATTATGAGAACACAGTCATGTGTGTAACTAGATATTCACCTCTACAAGATGGTGGACTTGTTGCAGTGTGAGCACTGAGGGTAGTGCTGATGTACAGAAGAAGACAAAGCGAACAGTATAGGCCTACTTTCTACTGCATATTAAATAAATAAATAAATACACACATATATATGCATATATATATACACACACACACACATACATACATACATACATCCATCCACCCATCCATTTTCTCAGGGCACAAGGCAGGGGCACCCTGGATGGGGTGCCAATCACACACACTCATACACCACAGACAATTTAGAGATGCCAGTTGGACTGGGGGAGGAAACCAGAGTACCTGGAGGAAACCCCCGAAGCACAGCAAAAACATGCAGGCTCCACACAGGGCAGAGGCGGCATTCAAACCCCCAACCCTGGAGGTGCGAGGCAAATGTGCTAAACATTAACCCAACGTGCGTGTATACTTTTTTTATATATAATATTATATGTAAAATATATAAAAATATATATTTATATAAAATATGATATATCAAATCTAAGTGAATAGACACTGTTATAAGCGCAATAGAAATGCCAATTGTATTAATTTATTGCCATGTGTGACTCCCACGTTTCTTTTCTGTCTGTTTATTTATTTATTTATTTATTTATGCCATTACAGTAAATGACAGTCCATCCTCAGTGTTTTCCTCTGGAATCAGGGATCAGGGATGTACAGTCCCGTTCAGCTGCTTGGCCAGAACCAGGAAGTGGTTTTGTGCGCTGTGTTATGGCGCAGTTTAATCTGGAAGGCGGGGGGGAAATCCAGGTGCTTTCTGTCTTCTTCTTCTTGTTGTTGTTATGATGAGAATGTGCAGAGAATGTAAACACCCAGTTCCCTCATATGACTGGGTGACATTTCAAGTTTTTCTTCCCATTTTAGATTGATAACCGGTGTTTTCCAAGAAAGAGAAGCTGTGCAGAGTGACAATTCTCTTTAAATGAACTAGGAGTGCTGTTTTAGAGTTACTCTGGAAACCCCTGCAGTTTTGGCTACCTGAACACGCCCAGGTGCTACATTAGCACATTTCTGACTGTCTGCTAGTTTGTTTGTTTTTGTTGTTGAGTCTTTTTATAATGTCCCTATAAGCACTAAACACACTTGTGCTATTTTGCTGTGTTTTTTCTTCATTATTAAAATTTTCCAGAACACTTCTAAACGTCGAAAAAGAAGCTTAGTTTTGATTTCTCCTCATTTGAATAAGAACATACTAGAAAATGAATAGTGAAAAATAAAAAAATAAATAAACTGCCACTGAAATGAACTGACTCAGGATATTATAGTAAGTTTAAGATTGAAGATATTTACCGGTGCTATTCCGCAGGAGTGCGAAGATCACCGCGGTGAGCAGAACGAAGAACCTCATTTTGTCTGCAGCTTAATTTCTTCCTCCTCAGCGTTTGAAAATCAACTTCTAAAGCGAAAGTTTGCTCGGGCTATTTATCACAGCTGGGGGCGGAGCCTCAAATGTTTTTGCGTGTTATTCAATCGGTAGGACATGCATAGCCTATACCTGCGATGGTAAACTTGGCTCACATTACACGCTGCATTTGTATTTTCTGCTACTTGATTTAAAAAAAAAAAAAAAAAAAAAAAAAAAAAAAAAAAAAAAAAAAAAACATTAGCTTTCAATAATTTCCCTAAACGGTGCAGCTCGAGCGCAAATATAGTTTAAAGTGCACGCGCGTTAGAATCTCCTCTGCGTCACCTGTCTCCATGCAGAATAAGCCTGATTTAGCTTTCACCTGTGTGCGAGTTGTGGTTTAATGAAAGAAAGGAGATATCAGACAAACTTTTTAAAATTGACTGCTGAAAAATAAACTTCCTCTTAGCTTACTCGCACAGTGAACTTGAAAAACGGTTAATTATTTAAAAGTTGGATTCTGCAATGACAAAGGCTTTGCATTAATATTTATAGATCATACATTTTTATTTCGCGTTGGTTTGAATCTTTTATAAGCTAAGAGTTTGCATGGGAAACGGTGCTTTTCCTTTCTATTAAACTTCTGAGGAATGAAAAAGAGAAGTGGGACATCTGAAGTAATCTCAGCATGACACTTTCTGAACACTGCAAGTCTCAGCGTGTCAGTGTGACGAAGTGAAAAAGCACAAAGGCACAAAGAAAAGCTGCTAATGGCGACGGCTGTTTGTCATGACTCGCTGGTGCATCAGTGCCTTCGACACTGTAGGTGTTAATTCAACACTTTTTTTTCCCTTTCTCTTTCTTTTTTCATGCTGTGCTTGTGCTCGATTAAGCGTTTAAGAACACGCTGAAGTTGTATAGCATTCCAAGCGTGGAAGGTGGCTTATATTTGTGTACACACACACACACACACACACAATCTCAGAAATAGTGTGTGTGTGTGTACACAACACTGGCTTATATACCAGTGTTGTGTACACACACACACACACACACACATTATTTCTGAGATTAATAAACACTTGTGTGTATGACCCAGACTATAGGCTATATGTGGTTTATTACTGTACATTGCGTACAGATTATGGTGTAAACAGGAACAAAGCAAACAGTGGAAATCTAAATTTAAGAAAACACACAGAGAGAAAGAGAGAGAGAGAGAGAGAGAATGTGTGTGTGTGTGTGAGAGAGAGAGAGAGAGAGGCAGTCACATTACTAGTGTTTCTACTCATTACGAGTCACATTACTAGTGTTTCTACTCATTACGAGTCACATTACTAGTGTTTCTACTCATTACAGGTCTCATTACTAGTGTTTCTACTCATTACGAGTCTCATTACTAGTGTTTCTACTCATTACAGGTCTCATTACTAGTGTTTCTACTCATTATGAGTCTCATTACTGGTGTTTCTACTCATTACGAGTCACATTACTAGTGTTTCTTTTTGACTGCATTGTTGAATGTATGTACATTTGTTTCTATTTATTTATTGTTATTTATTAGTCTCTATCCAAGCTTTGGCAATACTTGGATAGTATTATATTTGTCAGGATAGTTAATATTTGTCATGCCAATAAAGCAACCTTTTGACTTTGACTTTGAGAGAGAGAGAGAGAGAGAGAGAGAGAGACATGTTTGTCTTGAGGATCTTAATGCTATGCTACACTTAAATCTAAATCTAAATCTAAACTTAAAGGAAACTTGGCTTGGAATTAAAAAGCTACAGTTTTTGTGAAGAAGTACTACAGAATTCCTTTACCTGTGAGGACATTTGGTTCCCACCAAGATATAAATGCCCCCCAAACACACACACACACACACACACACACACACACACTGTTCATACACGCACATGGGCACTTACACGGAGTGTAACAGATGTTAGGTTTCTTCATATCTACTAGTTTATCTACTAGTATTCATCTCCAGCGATTAACTCAAGGTCAAAGGTCAGGGCTGAATATTAGCTTTGCAAGTGGGTTTAAAATTTAACTGAAGCTTATTTAAGCTTATCATCTGCTGTGCTGTGTTTGATCAATGAATTCCTTTCTTTCCCCTGGTCCTGAAAGTACTACAGTAACAACAACAAAAACCACACATAATTTAACACACGTACGGCACAGTGGTGCAGGAGATAGTGTTGCCGCCTCACAGGTCCAAAGGTGCCTGATCATCGATCCTGAGTTTGAGTTACTGTTTTGAATTACGTGAAGTTTCTCCCACCTCCCTAAAACATAGCGGTAGGTGAAATGGCTACTCTAAATTGCCCCTATGTGTGTATGAGTGTGTGAGCATGGTGACCTGCGATGGACCAGTGTTCCCTCCAGGATGTATTCCCACATTGTGTCCAATGTTCTCAGGATTCCACCACGACTCCAACCAGGATAAAACAGTTACTGAAGATCAATGATGAACAAATGAATGTATTTTACATGTAAAATTGATCGGTTTTTAATTTTTACAGGCTGGGCCCTGTGCGAATACTGCCTCTGTGCCTCACAACCCTTCTTGTCTATTTAAAATTCAAATTGTTTGATCTAGGCTTTCTCAGGGCACTGGCATCTCATACAGTGATTAAGAAAGAACAGAAAAACAAAAGCTGTTAACAAGTTAACCAAATAAAGGTCTATCAAGCCATTGCACACCTATTTAATCTGCGTAGTTTATCTGACTCTGGTTCATGATTTCCCCTTTGGAACTTTACTGAACTTTCACTTCCTAATACTAGGCTTTTAACAGTAATTCCAAGAAACATGACACATGCTGTTTGAGAACATATTAGATTACTCATTTAGCCTATTTAGGTGATAATATCTATGTTACCATGCCACATTCTTGCATGTATGTTATCTTATTAGAGAAAACCTTCAAGAAATGGTTAGAATAGCGTATGTGTGCCCTGGTATTATGCTTAAGATATCTGACTGTTGGATCTTCGATATGGCTCGATATATGAAATAATAGCTTACAAGATTAGTCATTTTAGACAACAAGGTTTGTCTCATACTCTTTGCCTGTGATACACATTTTTAAAGATAATTCTATTATTCAGAACGGTACAAGGATTTGCCGTAAGTGGTCAGTAATACCTGAAATCTGAAATCCCTCAGGCTCATCTGTTATATTTGTCTCATATCTCATATCACTACATTGAGAAACAAACCACCTGAAACCATTTTTGTACCATCACACATAAAGGCGTAATATAGTATATAGTATAAAAATGTGAAAAAAGTGTAATAGTAATGCCTATGTAATAATGGGTGTAAAGGGTGAGATTTAAAGTCCACGTTAAACATTTGTTTTCTAAACAAATTACTTGCTGACAGTTTAACAGACAACAAAGTAAATTATCATAATCATAATAAAGCTTAAAATACTTATGTTTCAAATGATTTATGTCTTATTCCAGAAAAGAAGCTAAGACATACAAGAGCAACATTACAGAACTATACATAGTTATACTACTAAATTTCTGTTGGTGTTACTTGAACTAAAGTGAACAACCTTTTGTGGTGTTGAGTATCTGGTGGATGTGGCTGCACCAGAATGCCAGCTGCAGCTTAACAGCTTGTGACTATGCTCAGAGCTACAGGGAACCTGTCCTCCATGGCTGGAAATAGACTTTTTTAAAAATAAGACTTAGAATGTATTTTTAAGCATTTTTATCATTGCCTGGTGGAACACTTTGGAATGCCTTTGTTCGTTCTCTTACAAGTGATGGAAGTTGGAAGCTGAAAACAGGCACCAACTATGTGCTCACTGCCTCAGAATTGACCATTTTATGATACGCTGTCTGGCTAAGATAGTCCATGTGTGGCAGTGCCCATGTTGACACAGCAGTGGCATAGTGGCCATCAGGAAGTTCTGAAAGTTTCTTGGTGTAATGTTCCTTTTTTCTACATGGGCCTGCAATTTTTGTTTTGTTTTTTTTCTCTCTCTCTGACAGGTCTCACAAAGACACACACACATGCCACCACTAGGACACTACCACTCCGAGACTCTACTTATAATTCAGTCTGTAGAAAATCTTTTTTGGCAGATGCAGGTTTCAAAAATAAATAAATGCTTCAATTCCAAATTGGCTGCTGAAGATTGTGATGATGGGGAAAACAGTGTTGAGACAGCAGCTACTCAGTGGCATAGACTAGCAAAGAATTCTTTTATATTAGCCTTTATGTAGAACTGGTTTGGGTCATACTAAAATGCCAGAGATATTTTGTATCAGAAAACCTACTAAGCTACTAGCTAGCTAGTGCTAACTGACACAGAGCTTTAAACTCCACTTGGCCCCCAAGATCTGAGGGCTCAGGTTCTTGCCAGTATCAGACTCCAATAAGGTTATTGCTCTGATCCAAAAAGTTCATTCTCTCTTGCTAGCCACACCATCACCCCATCATGTGGCATACATATTGCCAGGTGCCTTTTTTCAACCGATCACTTCAGCAAAAAGTATGGAAAAGCTACATGCCCTGGTGATAAGCTCGCCTTGCATGTATTGATGGCCAGATGGCTCTATGGTGAACTTGTGGCTGAACCCACAATTTTGTAAATAATTTGACTGGCCTTTGTTGTGTGCAATGATAGACCTACAGTACTATTTAGACCTAATGACCCCCATATGATCCTCAAATCAACTGCTCATCTGTCATGGAGGAAAAACATGAGGAGCCCCCTTGGCTAAACAGAGACTGGCCTACTGACTGGTGCACATCATCACAATGGCCTATAGGTGGACTAGTTTACTGTCCTCAACCTGGACATGTCTACAAGTAGTGTAAACTCTTCATGGACTTAGGCTCCAATAAGCCTGAACTGCTTCTACCTGGACATCACTGTGACTGAGCACTGTCCATATTCTACAAGGTTACCATCATAGTTCCAAGATGGTGCCGTGCTAGTGGCAGCCGATTACAGCAGCTTGTGAATTTCCCTCTGGGATGAATAATGTGATCTATCTATCTATCTACCTACCTACCTACCTACCTACCTACCTACCTATCTATCTATCTATCTATCTATCTATCTATCTATCCATCCATCCATCCATCCATCCCTCCCTCCCTCCCAGTGGTGTGAGTGTGGAGGTCATCACTAAACACCCTTCCTTGAGTTCCTTGTCATTCAGAACCAGCACCAATCAGGCGAGAACTCGGAGATAAGTTTCCAGGGAAAGATGGCTGTATACAAGTTGTACTTATTGCAATGACTGTATCATATTTGACTTATTGTTTGAACGTCTCAGCATGGGTGCACATTAATGGTTTCCAGTGGTCAACCTTGGTGGTTATCTGGGGTTTACCAAACCATAGTTACATTCATAATTAGCTTTTAGGTTTGTTTCTAAAAGAGCAAGAGCTTAAATGAGTTATGGCACAACATAAAAAAGATGGCTTAAAGTGCCAACTCCTTTGAGAATGACAGATCACTCCTGAATTCAGTATTCAAGGAGTAAAAGAATCTGAGCATATATGTCAAAAAATACTACGCCCTTTTATTGAATGTTTTACTGATATAATTGAAACTGCAGCGCTGTTATGACAGGTGCTGCATTAGAGGCTGTGTTTTATTGATTTACTGACAGTACAAGTCAGCACAGACACTTGCACTGTCATGATTACTAATCCTTACTGGATGTCATAGTGAGAAGTATGTATAAACAGTGTAAGTGACATTTGCCTACTTCCGTAAATGCAAATATGTTTAACAATAGTTGAATACTCTAAGGGTGTGGCACAGTGGGTAGTGTTGCTGCTTTACAGCTCCACAGTCCTAGGTTTGATCCTGAGCTCGGGTTACTGTCTCCGTGGCGTTTCTGTCCATGTTCTTCCTGTGTCCATGTGAGTTTCCTTTGGATTCTCCAGTTTCCTCCCACCTCCCAAAAACATACCAGCAGGTGGATTGGCTATCATAAATTGCCCCAGGTGTGAATGTGCATGGTGCTCTGCAATCACTGGTATTCCATCCAGGGTGTATTCTCTTCTCATGCCTAGTGTTCCAAGCCTAGGATCTAAAGCAACCCTGACAAGGGTAAAACAGTTACTGAAAGTGAGTGAGTGAATGAATGCTCTAAGACCAGCAGTTTCCAACTTTATTAATGATATCTGTACATTAAAATTCATATTTCATCTATAGCTTATAAGCACATTAAGAATAACAGATCCAGCATGACAAGGAGGACTACCTGCGCTGCTGCTTGTTTTGCCGTTAGTTTCAGAGCATAAATGTTTCAGAGGTAACTTGATTTTTATCTAATCCTGTATTTAGCATGGAAAACTTGACTTATGTTATCAGGCTTACTTGCAGATGAACAGACTAGAGAGATTCTGTGATTGTCAAAGCCAGAATATATGGAGTTAACAGAGGCAGTTCTGATGTGTTTAGAGATTTTGAGTGCACCATGCTTTAGAGTAAGTGCTCCATCCCAGCAATTTAACTGCTATACAAGTTACTGTTTATACCTTAGAAATTTCCTATGAAGACTATAATTACATGCATGGCAAATGAGATATTCATCAAATGTTAATTAAAATTTTGTGATCAAATGCTGCAGAGAAAGATATGAAGGATAAAGTGTTGGTATGTTAGCACCTAAACTTAAAATTAACTTAATTTACATACTTACTATGCCATTTCTGATGATATAAAATAAATGCAAACATGACCATTACCTTTTGTTTGTCACCAGTCTTTAGAGGAAAGTACTAGTCATACAAGTTTTGTTCTTGTTAATGCCACAGCCAGATACAAATAAATGTGGGGAGACATTCTCTGAATAACAAAATGACTGATGAACGGGTAACACATCAGCTGCTGGTCAACTTACAAGTCTTTTCTCTTTTCGACTGTGTCAAACACTTGGACTGATATACTGGACTGGACTGGAAACTTCTAACAGCAGAGTAGAATGAGAATTTATTTTGAATAAACAGTGCATTCAGAGCTAAATTCTTTTATTCATTACATGCAGGTTACATACATTACCTCCACACATTAAGCAACTGATTGAATATTGTTTGACTGCAGTTCCCCTAGATGGCAGCACACCCTACAGGGCTATACAACTGAATGTTCTGGAGGAGTGACTTCAGTCCAGTTCTCTCCCTGTACCTGGGACAAAGTACTGAGAAATTATACTTAAGTGAACGTATAGATAATGTGTCAAAATCTAAAAACATTGCTGCTTTTAAATGTATTCAAGCATTAAAAAGAAAAAAGTGAATGTTTTTAACTGATGAAATTAAATTAATCGTCATGTACTTTCATGTGAAAAGTAATTTTTATTACTAATATAAAACTGTTAGATGATTTTTTTTTGTTTTAAAGCAACTACACCATTTTTGCCTGAACCCATCATTTACTAAGTTTGAAATATCTGCCATTAGCTAGAATTTAACTTGCAGTTTAGCCAATTAATCTAGTTACTGTAATCAATGCTATTCAACCTGGCATTAGCAATGAAATCATGAATGTTTTCATTGGATAAATGTAGCCAGGTAAGCAAAGCTTACCTCAACATGCTTTTTCAAATTAGATGGAGATCATGGCTTCTAGAGAGGCAAAGGAGATACCTCATTTCATATGAGTCTTTGCTTATCCTGTATATTGAAACATTTTACTGAGGTAAGGCCAGGGGTGCTCATCATCAGTTTTGACAATGCAGACTTATGGCTTATCCATATTCAAAGACACACAAATAAATATAGCATTTACTAGATTGTGTAGCATGAGAAGGTTACAGGCAGTGATGAATTGGCATGATTCTTCATATGTTTTTCTACATTAGTGCACCTGTTTGGATGCTAAAGTGTAATGTCATTGGCTGGATGAGAGAAGAAGAGACCTTAGAGATTTGTAACAAGTACTTTGAAGGTTTAAATAAAGTATTAAGGAGTAATGTAGGGAGTTTTTTTTCTTGGGAATGTAATTAGGTAAGAGTACTTGTGTTCACTTTCAATAATGTAAAGGACAAATACAGCAAAATAATATTTAAGTATATTAACAAAGTACAATTACTCAAGTATTTTTCACCCATGAACCTTTGTCAATCTCAGTCACAAGTCCTACTCCTGTCTCACTGGCATTCTCATGCTGTGCTTCTGGCCTGACGGATAGTCTCCAGCTGTGCTCCTGGCCTATGGTCAGTCTCAAGCCATGTTCCAAACTCACTGCTAGTCTCAAGCTGTGCTCCTGGCCCATGGGAAAACTCAGGCCATGTTCATGCCCCAAGGATAGTGCCCAGCTGTGCTCTTGGCCCATGGGCAGGCTCAGGCTATGTTCCCAGATTAAAGGCAATCCCAGGCCATGTTCCTACCCCACTGCAAGTCTCAAGATGTGCTCTTGGTCCATAGGCAGGCTCAGGTAATATTCCTACCCCAATGGTAATCTCAAGCTGTGCTCCTAGCTCATGGGCAGTCCTAATGGTAGTCTTGTGCTAATGTCTTATTGGCAGACAGAGTCCTTGATTCCTCCCCAATGCGACTGCCTCTGTTCCTGCAGCAGCTCAGTATTAGTCACTGATCCTGCACAAAACCCAGTTCCTGCTACAATCACTGAATCCAGCTATTCTTTTCTATTCAGGTACTGTTCCTTTCCCATCTGTAGTTTCTATCAGGTGACCAGACCTCCAAATAAAATAATTGGTCTCTGTCTCCCTTAGTCTGTCTCTGTGTCTTATTTTTTATTGCTCTCGCTCTTTCCTCAACAAGGAGGTTATTGGTTGTCCTGTCCCTCCCTGTCCTCCTCCACTCTCATTTGTAATTAACATATTGAAAAAAATAAGTTATTACAGTAGATTCTTGTAGACATTAATAATGTAACTGGAATGTTAGATCAATCACAAGAAGTATTCACTGAAAAGCTACCGGGTTTGAAAAGAGAGCTAGAAAAGACATTCCAGACTTTGACCCCAATAACACAACCGTATAAAATTCTACATTTCATTTGGAAGAATTGACGTGTGCTCAAAGGAAGTAGTTGCAGCTAGTCAGCTTTATCACAGGAACATATACAGAATAAGGAGAATTTTAAGACATACTTAGTTGATCAATTTTTTACATTTATTTTTATTTGTACTATTTATTGCTGAATATTGTGTAGCATACATAATCTAATGCATTTTAAGAGTTTAAATAATATACTGTCAAGGAACATAATACATTGAAGAGATAATTATTATCTATTTTTTGCCAATATTTGTGTGTACTTACAAACTCTTACAAACGAAAATGTTCAGGTTCATTTTAGAAACATTTTAAAGAATAAACTATGAATCTGGTTAAATTAATCATAGTAAGATATGCATAAAATTATACTGAATAACTGCATAAAATTAGAATAAGGTCTTTCTGTTTGTTTGTATGCCAGACTGAGAACACAATTTTAGTGTATTAATGTGTAGACACTTTACTTTACATTCCAGGACCACTAGATGGGGCAACTCATCTGCTTTAATATAAGAAAGACATGTAACTATAGTACTATATATTTGGTCTCTGCAAGGGGTTATCTTAAAGTGGAAACATACTAATCACTGGATGATTTTTTTTTTCAACAGGGGTTGCCTCATTTTATCCACTGAACCAGATCATGGTGCATCTAAAATATGTTATTTTGTATTTTATGTTAAAATACCCCCTTAGGTTATGTTCAGGTCATTTTGACCAGAGAATAAAACAGATTACAAAAAGTGGTGAAATATCAATTGACATTGACTGCTTTAAAAAACAATAATAAAACAAATAGGTGAATCCTACCTCCATCCCAATCTTACCTTACAGTATTTGTACTCATACCTGATTCCTGATACCTCTAGCTTGCTCATAAGGGATAAGTTTATAAATTTAATGTATTATTAAATTATTATTAAATATATTATTATATATTATAAATTTATATCCAGAATTTATATATTTCTGTAATGCTGCTTTGTGACAATGTCCATTGTTAAAAGGGCTATACGAATAAAATGGAATGGAATTGAATTGAATTGCACACACCTGGTAGGAGCACCCCCAGGCATGTGAAGTGGATTTGTGTATCTTTACTGTTGCCTAAAAACATAGATGTATTTGATTATTTGCCTCAACTGCCCATATTCAATTTATAAAACTGATCCATTCCAAAATCTGATTGACTGTGTCACGTTTGAAGCCGTTGTAAAATCCTTGATATACATACACCTGTGACTGCATAACAATACTGGAATTTTGTATTAATGCATCAGGTTTTAATCTAATAAAACTATTATTCTAATGCCTAGCCAAGTTGGGTATGACATGCCAAGCAATTTCTTATAGAAGCAATATTATTGTGCTAACATTTTGCCCTTGCACTCTCACACAAATAGATGAATGATTAACTGGATTCAGGGATCTGCTGCGCATGACAGCAGATGAATTTGATTTCCCTTCAGATGCTCATTGGCTGTTTCTCATTTCAGTTCTTGCTATTTATTATAGAGGTGCTCACAGTACAAGATTCGTTGTCATGAATATCAAACAAGCTTGCATATATCAGAGCATAAGCCACTGTTCATGGAATGCCCTAATCTTTGCCTGTTATGTTTGCAACCAAAGCTTACTGTTAACAGACTAGACTGTGTGGTGGAATAGTTTACTGTGAATATTATTATTAATAAATTTAATTACTTTTTGAACACTAGATTTATCATATTGTTTTGTTGCTGTTTTATATTGTTGCTTTGCATCTTGTCTAACACCCCTCCCTCTGATAAAAATCACTGTAACACACACCCTTAAGTGCCTTATTGCTTTAATGACCCATGAGCAGTACATGTTGCTTAGTAGCAAACAGAGCACAAAAGGAAACTGAAAACAAAATGACAAGAGTATGTTTGAAACAGTATTGAAATGGGTCATTTAATAGTATTTGTCAGTTATATATATTATAACTATAACTATATATATATAAGTTGCTTTAGCCAGTTTCTACAGGATGAGGATGTGTTTCTGGGTTTTAAAAAAAGTCCTTGAGGTAACTGCTTGTTGTTTATTCCTTTAATTATAGGAATTTTGAAGATGAGAAAATGCCATGATTGGACTCACCTTATTCTGAAGTGTACAAAAAGTGTAGTGAATTTCATTCTATTCTTCAGATAGAAAATCTGTGTGTGTGTGTGTGTGTGTGTGGTTCTCAAAAGTTAATGCCAAAATTTAAGAATTTCAAAGTAATAACTGTTTTTCTGTTTTATAATTACTTTCCTCAGATTTTCCTCAATCTCCTTTCCTCCCTTAAACACTCATGTTTCTGCACACGTCTCAGCATGTCTGGTAGACATCTCATCGTGGATGCCAGCTCTCATTAGCTGAACCTAAATCATGCCAGCAAGATTGAGCTGCTGTACGTCCCTGTAGATGCAGCCTCATGTTAAGATCTTGTGGACTCCCTGGACAACAGATCTCACTCTTTGTCACTGCACGTAACCATGGGTTAGTCCTGCACAACCAACTATCCTTCTCGCCTCACACTGCTAAACTGACTCCCTCATACAAGTTTCTCCTTTCCAACATTAGGAGCATCCAGTCATTTCTCCACAAAAGCCACTCACGTGCTTGTTCAGTCTTTGTCATTTTGAGACTGGACAACTGCAACTCGCTCCTGGCAGGTATTTCCCTGAGCACAATCTGATCACTGTCTTCCCGTAGCTGCTCTCATCAGATTTAAAACACTGATGCTGGCCTACAAAGCCAATAATGGACCAACCTGTCTACGTTAAAGCACTTATCAAAGCCTGCTCTGCATTATGCTCCCTTCGAGCCTCTAGCATGGCTCAACTGGACCCATCATTTCTCAGGGTATAAGGAAGACATGCATCAGGTGGTGGAATGAACTTCCCAGCTGAGTCACTGGCAACAGTGTCAATATTTCCAATTGGTGTCTTTTAACATCCTGCAGCAATCTCTGATAGAATTTCTGTGAACTCTTAAAAAAACCCTTTAAATTAAAAATCTTCTATGTTATAATATATTTTTTGTGTTAAAGTGCAATGTGAGTAATTTTTATGAATATAAAATGAATTTCTAATGTACTACTCTGTCAAAATCATATGCTCCTCTGTGCTTCACCACATGAGGTGTATTGACTGACATAGGCCAGAAATGTCAATCCTGTCACTATCAGGCTTGTTACTTGTGTAAGGTGTCAGTAACAGGATCACTGATACAAAATCTGATTGGACATGTCCACCTGCATTTTTGGCAAAGAATTTAATCAGACGTGATGTAGTGTAAGCAGTATAACGATCTGATATGCCTAAAAACAGCAGCCATATATTTACATGCTGTTGGATAGCAACATTATTTAATAAAATCAAATCATAGATAATTAACCCATTTTTTCCCAAATTTTTCTGTGATTTCATGCACACTAAGGTATTACTAATGACTCATTTGAACCTATTTGTAAGTGACAGTGTTTTCCTCTGACTATTGTGATTAAGGTGTTTGTGAAATAACAAGCTATTTGCCCATTGGCAACTAAAGTTGCTAGCTATTCAAATCCAGTCCCTGAAAGTTATGAAACTTTAACATGTTTATTTGGAGAAATGGATTATAATTACCAAAAAACGTCATACTTAAATTAAAAAAAAAATTGCTTGAAAGTAGTGCGTTAAAAAACTGCAACAATAAGCTATTCAAGACATTTTGATAACATTTCAAAACTAATAAAATTAAGAACATTAAATGATCAATACTCATATCTTAAAAAGTATATGTTCTAAAGTTACATATACAAAGATTGGAGTAAAGTGCATTATTCTGGAACAGATAGCTTTTTGAAAGCACTGAACAGCAAAACTGTCATGTCACAAGTGATAAGTGATATATCTGTCACATTAAAAATATGTGAGTTAACAATAAACTATTCAATTTGAAATAAAAATATATTGATTTAATAGTATTAATATTATATTACAAATCCTAACATGTCCAAAACCTTCAGCTGGGAATGTATCAAAAAGTGCAAAATTCCAAAACATAAATTTAATAAATTGCTTTTGATGGCTGAGAGCAGGTTGCAAAACTTTTCCTAAAGTATCCCTCAAAAAAAAAAAAAAAAAAAAAAAAGATTTACACTTCATTACAATGATACTTCATTGAATTTAGTGGTTTATGTAATTCATTTAAACATTTAAACACTATTAAGTTGTTAAAATAAACTAATTCATTTAGGAAAATAAAGAGCAATCAATAGTTGTATCTATATAGAGCATGTCCATGATTACAAGATATTTGTTACTTCAATTCCTCAATTCCTCTGTCAATTTTCATAAAATTGAAAGTGTTTCTAGAGATAATCACAATTTAATAATTATCACACCATGTCAACAAAAGACATACAAATATATAGTAAGGTAAAATGTTTGTATATATATATATATATATATATATATATATATGTATATATATATATATATATATATATATATACACACACACACATTTTACCTTTAATTTGGAGGAATTGTCTCAGTCATGCTTTCAGAAGATTTCAGGTAGTTGACTTTATCACATAAAGTCAGGAAGTGAAGTATGATTCTTTTGTGTCTATAAAACTCATTCATACAAGTGCATTCTTTCATATGCAGCTCTTTACAGAATACTTTAATACATTAAATAAAAGAGAAATTTTAGTATATGAGAGAGTCCTGAGTATTAGTATATGAGAGCGTATTAGCATATGAGAGAGTTTCACAATCCAATTGTTTTAAAGCTCCAGCTTGAAATTGTGTCAGACCCAGTGGGTTTACGCAAATTGACATTCATTTGAATTCAAAAATTTGGCACATGATGGAAGAGTTGGCACTTCAGGTTTCCCACAGTGCTTGTTCTGTGAATACTTATCAGTTAAGCAGTTTGGGATTTTATATTTTAAAATAATTCTGAGGACATCTAAATACTTTATTGACTTTATGCTGCTTGACTTGATTTATTTTATTTCTATAGAAATACTTCAAAAGGATCAGAAAAAAATCCCATTCTAATATACTTAAATTTGATGTTGCAACAAGCTAAAAGAGAAATAATCACTAAGGGATGAATTCTTTGTGATGTCAACAGGTGATAAATTTAAACACAAAAGTAGCTCAAAAACATGCGGATCAGTGGTTAAGACCTTGGACTACTGATCAGAAGGTCATGTGTTCAAATCTTAGCACTGCCACTGCTGGTCTGTTGTATAAATGAAATAAATGTAAGTCGCTATAGATAAGGGTGTATGCTATAAATGTAAAAATTCAAGGTGTCTGAGTAAAGTGTTACACATTCACAAGCCACCAGAACAGTGGTGTTCAATGAGCCTTGACCAAGATTCTACAAGTTTCTGGAACCACGCTGGAGTGAGGAACACCATTCTTCCCAAATATATTCCATTAACTGGTGTTTTTCAAATGAGTTGAGATCTGGTGACTGTGAACGCCATAGAATATGAACCAAGATGGCGCCAGTGAGGTCAGCTGCCATCACGACTACTTCGTCCACACTTTGTTTGTGGGCTCATGGATACCATGCTCCCATGCCTACCATCCTGCTAGCCAACATCCAGTCTCTTTAGAACAAGCTCGATGACGCAAGGGCCAGGGTTAAATTCCAGAGGGATATTTGGGACACTGCTTCACCGAGTCATGGCTGAACCAGGCTGAACCCAGCAGTACCATATCACGCCATCCAGCCGGCCGGGTTCTTCTCAGTTTACTGCATGGACAGAATAATGGAGTCAGGGAAGTTAAGGCAAGGTGGAGTGTGTGTGATGGTAAACAGCAGCTGGTGCGACAGCGCCCAACCTGGAGTTCCTGATGATCAAATGTCGCCCTTTCTACCTTCCTCGGGAATTTATCTCGGTCATAGCCAGTGCCGTTTATATTCCACCTCAGATGGACACCGACACCGCCTTATGTGAACTACATGAGGCTCTCACTCAACACCAAACTCATCACCAGGATCCTGCACTCATGTGGCAGTAGACATTAACAGTGCCAACCTCAAAGGGGGGAGTGCCAAACTTCCACCAAAATATCACCTGCCCCACAAGGGGCGAAAGGATACTGGACCATTGCTACACTCTGTTCAAAGACAACTACAAGGCTCAACCACCGTTTGGGAAATCAGACCATGCTGCCATCTTCCTCATGCCTAGATACAAACAAAGGCTGAAACAGGAAGCTCCGGTTCAGTGGGAGGTCACGCGCTGGATGGACCAATCAATGGCTGCTTTGGTGGACAGTCTAGATGACGCGGACTGGGACATGTTCAGGCACAGCTCTGATGACATCAACATTTTTACAGAAGCGGTTATTGGATATATCGGGAACTGGCAGATGGCGGGTGGATAAAATGAGATCTTGTATACCTGCCTATAACGCAGGGTTCGCCAGCTAGCACCGGTGTTCACTGTAATATTCAACCTCTCCCTGGCACAGCTTGCAATCCCCACATGCCTCAAATAGTCCATTATCGTTCCTATCCCAAAGAAACCCCAGCCTGCCTGCCCCAACGACTATCGCCCAGAAGCCCTGCCCTCAGTTGTGATGAAGTGCTTTGAAAGGCTGGTCAGAGACTTCATCAACTATTCACTACCTGACACCCTGGACCCAATACAATTCGCATACCATCCCAACCATTTATAGGCCCATCCCCGTGTCAGTGGATCTACAACTTCCTGACAAACAGACCACAAGCAGTACAGGTGGGCAGACTTGTCTCACCCTCCCTCACCCTCAGCACTGGAGCCCCCAGGGTTGTGTCCCGAGCCCCCTGCTGTAATCATTGTACACTTATGAGTGTGTGGCCACCTCCAACTCTGCCACGATTGTCAAGTTTGCTGACGACCCTGTTATGGTGGGCCTGATATCTAATAATGACCAGAAGGCCTACCTAGAGGAGATTAAAAGCCTGGAGAACTGGTGCCAGGAGAGCAAGCTCCTCCTGAACGTCAGCAAGACAAAGGAGCTGGTAGTGGACTTCAGCACAAAGCAAGAGAGGAGCTACCACCCCCTTAAGATCAACAGGGCCCCAGTGGAGAGAGTGGACAGTTTCCGATACCTTGGTTGTTCACATCACATAGGACCTGTCATGGTCCTGTCACATTAACACCCTGGTGAAGAAGGCCCGTCAGCATCTTTACCACCTTAGATGCTAAAGGCACTTTAAACTGCCCTCTAAGGTGCGAAGGAACTTTTACACCTGCACCATCGAGAGCACCTGACGGGAAGCATCACAGCCTGGATTGGGAACAGCACCAAGCAGGATAGGCAGGCAGGATAGTGCGATCAGCTGTGGTTACCATCCGCACTGAGCTCCCCGACCTGCAGTCTATCTACAGCAAGGCCAGCAAGACAGTGAAGGACTTCAGCCAAACAAACAATGGACTCTTCTCTCTGTTGTGGTCAGGGAAGCGCTTCCGCTCCCTGCAGGCCAACACAGAGAGAATGAGGAGGAGCTTCTTCCCACAGGCCATTCGGGCCTTCAACCAGGACAACACATAAGACTACAGCTTGGACTTGTTTGCACAACACCCAATACCTCAGCCTGATGTTCCACAGCATATATTGAACAAACAACCGCACATATCTGCAAAATACAGTCGTAGTGTTCCTGTCACCGATCTTTGTATCCCTTATGTCATATTTTTATATTCTTATATTTTTCCTTTCCTACCTGTATAGAAGTAAATTCTGGTAAATGTAAATTCTATTTTTATGTCACAGACAGTCGAAAAAAGGCATTTCAGTGCATGTCATACTGTGTATGGTTATATATGTGACCACAAAAATTTGAACTTGGTTTACATAATTTTGACATTTGTCAAACCATTCAGTGTGCCCTCAAGCCCTGAGGACTGAAATAACATTACAGGTTTATTTTACTATTTTTTTTTTACCTTAATCAGAAGCAAAGTACAAACAAATCAGGTATGTGAGAACTATATCCTGGCCAGGAACATTGCTATCTCCTCCCATAAGATATTGTATAAATAATCTTGTACAGCTCAACAGAAGTGAGATCTACTTGGAAGAGCATCATTTTTGTAGTTTTCTAAGTAAACACAAGCCCGAAACTACATTAGAAAAATGGAAGTCTTCTTTGGAACATGGAAACTCGTCAAAAAAGTGAACTTTGATGAGTACTTGGTAGCAATTGGTAAGTTTTTTTTTTTTTTTTTTTTTTTACTGCAGTGGCATTTCTTATGTATGGCAGTTATTAAATGTAAATATATTGACATTTTTTAAATAGTGAAAAATTACTCACATTTCCATATGGAATTCTTGACACTGTTTTTTTTTTTTGCTGTATACTTTCACAGGTATTTTACATGAAATGAACAATGATGTGATTAAACCAACTGACACTTTTTACCAAGATGGCGAACATATGGTCTTCACAATAAAGAACAGCCACTTTACCAGAGATGTGAGGTTCAAACTGGATGAGGCATTCTATGAGGATACCAAGGATGGGAGACTCTGCCATGTACGAGCCTAGAAATCATTTCCAAATGACATTTTGCTAGATTTTTTTCTTTTTACAAACTCTGTTGAGATTGCAGGTTTCTCATAGCATGAGATTGTAGGCCTAGCATGAAGTAAATCTTGAGAAGTCGATCTGTCCTTTATGCCAGGTTCAGTCATCCAAATGGTAAATTAGTCTTGGTTTTAAATATCTACATAAAATAAATGCATGATTATTTTTTTTCCAGAGTGTCATAAGCCTTAAGGGAGGTCAACTGGTACAGGTACAGAAGTGGGATGGAAAAGAAACCACGATTATCCGTGAGATCAAGGGTAGCAACATGATTATGGTGAGATTGTGCTTAATTAACACTTGTTAAGTTACTTTTATATGAAAAGCATGTAGTAATAGACTTTTCATTGCATCTTACAGACATTGAAATTTGATGGCGTGGAAGGAGTGCGCATCTATGAGAAAGTTTAACCGTTAATCAGTGATCTTCTTTGCCCTTTCTTCTACACTGGCCTGCATTCTGAAATACCTTTCAGGAAGCAAATAATGTTACACATATAACTTTAAGCTTAATTGATTGCAATACTAATAAATCAATCAATAAAGGACTGACGAACAACATCCTCAGCCAGTTAATTGATTAGTGTATTACGTTTTTTTTTTACATCCACACAGACTTTAAGACTTTTATTGAACAAACACAACTATTATAGTTGGATTTAAAACATAATAAGCATCAAAATGTCAAGAGTATAGCTTAATATCTCTTAATGTTGCATGATTCAGCTTATGTAATGTACAGTATGGTGCAAAAGTCTTTGGCACCCTATTTTTTTTTTTTTTAGTACAAACTTTGTTATAGATTTTTATTTTATGACTTCTACATTCAGTACAAAAACATTTTAGATTTCCAAACGTTAGTTTTCCAGCACAAAATTAAATGTTACAGAAAAATGTTTGTATGTCAGTAAAGAAAGCAGCATATTACATTAGAGACACTTTTCAGACAAAAAAACATAATGAAGGCTGCTGGGTTTTGCTGCAAAAATAAGAAGCAAGTGCGACAGTCAAAGTCTCCAGAAGAACTGTGACTGCTTCTGCAAGATGCTCAGTAAAACTTAACAGCTAATTTCCATATAAAACTGCACAAATTGTACCTTTTTTAAAAGCAAAGGGTCATCTCACCAAATATTGACTTTGTTTCATTTATTACTGTTTACTGCTCTTTATAGTATTTTTTAATGTAGACGCATTTTATTTCATTATTTTCCAAAGCATCTTTGCTCTAGAGCATTTCTTTCGCACAGTACTATATATGAACAAGGCTACCTCTGCTCAGCTCATATTTCTCGTCATACTTGAAACTTCATCACAAGGCTGAGAAATTATAGGAATATTAATTTCATGATGAGAAATGACTGTTTGGTAACCTGTAGTAATCTGTCATAACCTGTAGTAAGATAACAGAGAAACAATAAAGCCCAATGCAGCAGTTTCAGCATTTTATGTGATCATGCTCATATTTAGTAGTTTTATACAGTATTCAACATTTCTGACCTTTCACCTTCGTAAAAGAGTTTGTCAGCAGCAGACCTGCCATGACAGCTAAAAAAAACCCCACAACAAAACATGTTTTAACATGGTGCCCTCTAAAGCAGTACTCCATTTCTAGCTAGTAGAGCAGGAAAAGTGGGGGACTGAAAGCTGATAGAACCAAGTGGTGCATTTGTGAAATTATAAATATAACCAAAGCAGGTTTGCACAATGGTGCAGCAGCTAGCCTTGTGTATAGAGGTAGGTGAAAGGTGTGAATGAGTGAATTGTTGTTTGCATGGTGCCCTGCAATGGACTGGCCTCACAAGTGATAGGCTCCTCATCCACCATGACCCTGACCATGATAAAGCAGTTACTCATTATCACACCACTTGATTTGAAAAATGCATGTAAACAACCTCTATGCCATATGCTCCCCTGTGCTTCACTACATAAAGGATGATACAGGTCAGAAATGCACAAAGCTGTTTATTTCGTTAAGTGTAAATAAATACTCAACTTTTTAAAAATGCCACATAAGCAAGCATTTGCATTAGGTTTTATGTAGCTAACTACAGTACGACACCCAAAGTAACATCTTTACTCTGTTAGTGCTAGCTGATTAGAAACTTCTCCTAATTATACATGTTAATGTAATCTAAGCCTTGTTCTAGTCTCAGAGCAACCACAGTCTTTTTTCACACACCCCCAAAAAAAACTATTGGCGAAAATTGCTTTCAGGCTAGCATTAGGAAGGGTGAATGCACTATTTCTTTGAGGTAAGAAATGTAAGATCAAGTCAGATTTTAATATGATGCTAACACTTTTCCATGCATTTTAGCCAAGCTTTTGAGAAGAGTCAAAAGCACATCCCACAGATGCTCGACTGGATTGAGATCTGGGGAATTTGGAAGCCAAGTCAACGCCTTGAACTCTTTTCATTTTCCTCAAAACAATTCCTGATTAATTTTTGCAGTGTGGCAGGGTGCACTATCCTGCTGAACTAGGTCACTGCCATTAGGGAACACCAATACCATGAAGTGGTGTACCTGGTCTGCAGCAATGTTTAGGTAGGTGGTACATGTCAAAGTAACATCCACATGAATGCTAGGACCCAAGCAGAACAAGCACAACAAAGCAGTACAGAAAATGTACATATCTATAAGATTAATAATGAAGTATCTAATAAGCTCAGTAGACAACAAATTGCATCTTATTATACAGTGGTAATAGTTTGTACATCTAGACAAATGTAACTTGAAACACATAGAAGCGGATGCTCAGCTTCTGGCCAGAGCCTGAGTTGGCTTTTTGTGCTTCATGTCCAAGCAAAACACAACAATGACACTTCCATATTGCAGGATGACAAATGTAGCCACCCATGAACTCTAGCTGAATTGCCCAACCAGTCAGAGGAAGAGGGGGTTAAACTGACAGGAGCTTTCTCAAGACACTGGTGGCATGCTTAGCTGACAGAATTATTGCTGTTATTAAGGTGAGGGGAGGCATACCTAAATAAAGGTATTGGGAAGCAAATAACACATGCGATTAATTTTTTGGGAACTTTATTCATATATTTAACATTACTACTACTGTATTATTATTACTACTATATTCAATAACTTTTATATCATAGCAGATTTTATTTAATTAAATTAATAGTAAAACTGTAAAACCTAACTGTGGAAATGGCTAAATGAAATGAGTAATCTACTCAAATGTTTTTAAATGGCAAATTTATTAACTGAATTAGGTTATGAGAACTCAGTAACCGAATATTGTTTGAAGAACTCAGTCTGATTAAGTTACTGCACTTGTGTGTGAAAGTTTAAGTAAGCACAACTCATGCATGTTTTAATTAATACAATAATATTGGTTTAAACCTTCTTCTTTCAACTTTTTTACTCAACATCTCATACAAAAATCCTTGGTGGTGTGTTCTTTCAATTAACTGCAATTCAGTTAGTTAACAAATAGTGAACAAAAGGCCAGAGGTATTCAGTTAAAATTTGTAAACATCCAGTTTCAGGAAATCCCTTCATTATAAAGGTCCAGACAAGAGACTATCATGACTGAATGGCGACAACAGTCACCTTTATTGCTTCACCAATAATGATTACTTTGTGGCTATTAATCAAATAAAAACACATCAGATATTTTTTTCACTTATTGGCATAACATGTGTGACTGTGTTGGTGACTGGTGGAATGATGAACACTGCGAGTCGGGTGGGTGGTCACTCAAGGCTTCTTTTTATTGTCCTGGGATAAACAGGACCATGTGTTGATTAGATTGCAGATCACTGATGATGCATGACAGTCTTAAATGAAATAAACAGAGTTTCAGTGCTTACAAGCAGGCCAATACACTCACTCGTTTTATCGTCACAAATAACACAGATTTGATTCTACTAACAGAACTAGGAGCTGACAGACAGAACTAGTAAAGTTGTGTGTCATATAAAAGTTCAGCTTTGCCCTTGAAAACAATTTAAACTTAGTTAATAGGACTTCGTCGTGAAACTGCTGCCGGTTATGTAGCACCGGCCACTAATATAATGAACGTGAATAGAAGCAGTGCACACCCAATGCCGAGTTTTCCCAATTTATGCATGAATTTAACTAACATTATTTAAACTCTGTTACACATGTAACAGACAGAAGTCCAAAGGCTATGTAGAGCACATACTCTACAAACTACAGATACAGTCACTTCACACAAACTGTGAAGCAAAAAAAAAAAAGGTAATAAAATACTCTTCCTAAACTTTATACTTATTAAGCAGAAATAATGGAAGAAGTTACCAATTTTATAGACACTGGTCTGAAAAAAGAAGATAAACCTGTTCATCATTTATGAAGTGATTTCTGCTGAGCATCTCTGACATGTGCCATGTTTTTTTCCTTATTTTTTGCTGTGATTATTATTTGTTTCTGTTTGACAGCTTCTTAGTTTCTTTTTGTTAAGCTTAATATTATATGTATAAATGTAATATATAAAATAATACATATGTAAAATAATAAAATACTGATAAATATTTTTATTAAAAAATTCATTCCTTCAGTTGAAACAGTTAACTATTATTAAAGAGAAAAAAAAAAAGAAAGAAATTTTGTTTAAATACTTTAGAGTATCATGTATATTTGCCTGACACCAAAATGAATTCTTAAAATTTTGGCTGGCCACCCAGTTAAACAAACAAACAAACAAACAAACAAACAAACAAAGCTAAATTAAGCATTAAACACCAAAACAGATTATTAATCACTTTTCTATAAAGACAGTTAAGAACAGCATCATATGATTATATTTATTATATTTATTCTTGATTATTATCTCATAATTTATTACTTTCATTATAACATGACAATCCAAATATCTAAATTTCTAAATTCATAAATAATGTAACGCTGGAATTTAAGGGAAAAAAGTGTTAAGGGGAATGCGAACGCCAAGAGAAAAAAAAAGAAAAAAAAAAAAAAAAAAAGAAAAGAAAAAAAAAATCCCCGCCCCCCGACGTGAGAGCGTCAACACAGCAGCGTGTGTTCTGTGTAAAGTCCCCGACACCTGAGCGAGGGAGAGTAGTACCCGGTCCAGACGCGGAGACAGACGTGCACTAAACGACTAAATAACCCGTTTCACTTGGCGTGGCGAGCTGAAAACTACAGACTGCTGTAAAAAGGAGTTTTGACATGCACTTACAGAAATGTGAGTATACACTACAGTATTCATTTTACATCTCAATCAGTGTTCAGTGTTCAAGATGAGGAATCTCTGAGTGTCTCAGTTAAATAATTCCCCAGTGAACGTTGTTGTTGTTGTTGTTGTTGTTATTATTATTATTATTATTATTATAAATATCAAGCATGTGTTTAACTAGTATCGAGCTGTCAACAGGTCTCCTGTATGTTAATGGCTTTGGGTTGAAGTTATGGGGTGATAATGTGTAAGCATGACGTTACCTGGCTTCAGTGAGTAATAAACAGAGGGGGATCTTCATTTGCACGGAGGATCCCCGGTAGTAAGAGCTATACAGCTTAATGTTGCGTGAAATCAGACCCAGAGAAACTCCTGTTAGGCTATCCCCTCCCTTCCGTGCTTTATTTTCACTTCTCGTTTAAAATAGGTGTGGGGCTTAGGACGAAGCTCTGACTACATTTTGTCTGTTTTGTTACACATGGCTAGCCTACCGTTATCTCAAGAAGCAGAGAGAGAAAGAGAGAGAGAGAGAGAGAAAGCGCGAGCCCACACTCGAGCAGGTGCGACGGAGGAACGTACCATTTCAGGAAAAAAGGACGGGGGCGGGGGGATAGTGAAGTGATAGCAGTTTGTTGATTTTTATTATTTTAACAAATTTGTTAAACCTGGTAATGGACTGCCGTGCTGGGGTGTAGTATTTGCGAGAATAGGAGTTTCACCAGATGGTGTTAAACCGCGGCTGAGACAGAGAGACAGCACGTTACCGCTTGCGGGTCTAGAGTGGCGGAATCCCCGCCCCGCCTACGCGCGTGACTCACTGGTCAGGGATTTCCGTTTGCACACGAAGAGGGCATCCCTGTCGCCACACCCACGACCTCACACTACAGGGTCAAGCCGCGACGATTAAAGATCATCTTTGGTCATGCTTAATGTCACCATGACGGATGATCTCATTTAAAGTCACTGATTGAGATTACGTTATAGGGCTTTCTTCTATAGATCATAGAGATGGATGCCTGAAGATTATAACTCTTAATAACATTTGATAACATTTATTCCTGGGTTATATACGAGCCAAATGTACTTGCATCAGTTCAAATCACTGTACTGGGGAATCAACATAGAAAGATCTCCTGGGATTGTCATCCAAATGTATATACTGGTATGTTATATGGCTGGGTAAGTTCCTAATATAATTCATCACAGATCAACAAAATATAAGCTGTAAAAAAAAAAAAAAGAAGAAGAAAAAGAAAAAGTGACAGCTCTCCCTCATTTGTTTCATAGCATCATTTACATGGGGGTGTTTCTGTAAGTGACACGGTTGACATAACTTCTTTGCTTACTAAACAGGGATGTCCTTTGTGTTTTGGTAAACCCCTTAATGCAGCCACTTGTTTACTGACCAAAACACAGGATATGACAGGAGCTAATAGATGAAGATGTTTATGATGATTCAGTTAAAAACATGGATAACCTGGTGTGTCATGTTCTAAATATAGAATACTAGAGCATTTTTTTCCTATATACTTAGGAGAGTAGACTTGAGTGTGTGAGTGCGTTGTGAGATTGTGGTGATGAGGTGTTTGAAGATTTGGGCTGGTAGGAGTAAAGTGAAACTAAAGTGAGAGGAGAACAAATAATGAAAAAAAAAAACAAAAAAAAAAACGGCTGATAGGAAAGGGAATTCTCCAAGACCAGCCAGGCACAGTGGAGTTTCCACACTGCCTCAACTTGCCTCGTCTTCCTCTTTTGAATCCTCTGCCATGAAAGTTGCTCACTTCAGTAGTTTTCACAGAAACTGCTGTTTTTTCCCCTGTGAGGGGATATGGAAAGCGAAAAGCAATTCATCTCAGCCCAGCTCTTTACTTGCATAGTTCTGCCCAGTGATAGGTTATTTTAAGTTACAATTATGTAACTTAAAATGCTGTATTAGTTGTGAATGGATCCTTCCTTAAGTAATGAAACTTAACAATCCTCTAAAAAGTCTCTGTGTAGGAGACCTTTATTCTGTGAAATGTCAAAAACTAGCTTTTTGGTTCAGAACTTGCTTCTTAAAATCCATACGTATGTTGGCAGTAGTAAGTCAAGCATTGCCAGCGTAGTACAAAGTGTGAGTGTTAGGCATAGCAACAGAAACTATTGAGGCCCCATACGTCAATAAGGCAGGAAGATGTGGTTCGCCACGCAGCGTAACGGAGCAAAGGAAACAGAAAAATGCTTTGCGACATTCGCCACGGCTTTCTGTCGAGGAGAACAGGTTCAACATGATCTCACCACCTCTTTTCCTAATGGAATACTTTCCTCATGGTTTGTGTGACGAGAACGAAACACCTCTGATGGAAATTTCAGACTTATCTCACGTTTTTGGGGTTGAAATTTTGAAGAAATGTTCCTCTCTGTCTGTAGCTGTTGACCACTGGAAACCCGCCGATATTTGCATTAGGCTTTTTTTCTTTTCTTTTGCTTTTTTCCTTTGGTGAGTAACCAAGGGAAATGACTTTTTTTAAAGCGCACAAACATATCTTTAGGGTAAAAGATTACAATAGGGGAAGCACAAAACTGCGACAAACTGCTGCTCTTTAAAAACAAAAACAAGATGTCACTCGGAAGACTTTACTCTTTTAATGTCTAGCTGTGCTGAATTACTAATCAAAAGTGATGACTATGGCTTAGTTATAGACGAAATCACTAAGTGGGAATATAGAGTTGTCTGACTTTCATACAGAGAGTAAAAGATTTGGCATTTATGTACCGCTTCATAGTTCCTCTTCTTTGTTGCTGATTTTGATTATGACCATCAGTGTTCTTCTAAATAAAAAGGTTCATGACTCTTTCAAGATGGTAACATTGTAAAAGTGAGCAGACATATGAATATTACTCATAAATTACATACAAATATTAATTAATGACTTACTTAGTGTCCCACAGGTAAAGTAATGTTTAAAAACACAGGCAATTTATTATTTTTTTTACTAAAAGTCATTTTTGAGTGAAAAGCTATGGCTATTGCTCAGCGAGTTCAAAAAACTGTTACATTTGTGTTGGTCTGCAGCGCCAAAGGAGAAGCCGTGTTACACGCTGCCCACAGTAAAGAAGCTCCTGGAGCAGAAGAGAAAGCGAGAGACGTCTTCAGCTCCTCCGATCTGTGCCTCGGCGACCAATAACGCTGGTGCTGCTGCGCCAATCCCAGTGAGTACACGCTTACACCTGCTCAGAAAATCTTTAATGTTCCAGTATGAGGTTTCATTCATTTCAGTGACACTAAGTAATGCCTGAGTAATGAAAGTCAATAATAATGTGATCTTTTCCCTATTAGGTTTCAACATCAGATCCGTCTGCCGGTAAGTGACAACCTTTTCATACACACATCAGGGAATTTTACATGCCCAATAAAATAATTCTGAGAGTAATCAGAGACTTGCATATTGATTCCTGCTGTTAAAAGCTGAGTCTCTTTTCTCTACAGGTGCAAACAGCAGCTACTCAGATATGGCAGCAATGAGATATGACCGGTGGGATGTAGCCATGCAGCCACACTCCTCACCTTTTCAGGAGTGCAGCTCCTTCCCCTCTATGTGTCTGAATTATATAACAGACTCTCCAGGTCCTCTCAGCTTCGCATCTGCTCCGGTTTATAGCCAAGGCTTAACCTCTGCAGAACCTCAGCTTTCCAGCTATAATCCTCTTGCACCGCAGGACTGTCAGAGTGCACAGATTCCACAGCATTTTGTAAGTCTCCAACACTCAAGCAGTTTAGATCCTAGTTTTGTACAGTATCTACATTCACTGTCCACTTTAATAGGAACACCTGTGCACCTGCACTACACCTGCTCTACACCTGCTCTTTTATGCAGTTATCCAATCAGCACATCATTTGGCAGCAGCACATAAAGCCATGCAGATACAGGTGAAGAGCTTCAGGTAATGTTCACGTCAAACATCAGAATAGGGAAAAAGTGTGATATCTGTGACTTTAACTGTGGCATGGATGTTGGTGCAAGGCAGGCTGGTTTGAGTACTGAGATATTGAGACACTACTGATCTCCTGGGATTTTCACACACAACAGTCTCTACAGTTTACACAGAATGGTGAGAAAAAAAAAAAAAAACATTGAGTGAGCGACAGTTCTGTAGGTGGAAATGCCTTGTTTATAAGAGAGGTCAGAGGAAAATGGCCAGATTGGTTTGAGCTGCCAGAAAGGATATAGTAACTCTTTACAACTAGGGTGAGCAGAAAAGCATCTCAGCATGCACGAAACATTGGACCTTGAGGTGGATGGGCTACAACATCAGAAAACCACATCAGGTTCCACTCCTGTCAGCCAAGAACAAGAATCTGAGGCTATGTCCAGTATTGGTAAGTCCGTGCCTGTGATAGCCTCAAACACAGAACTGTCGCTCAAGCAGTGTTTTTTGTTTTTAGTACCATTCTGTCTAAAGTCTAGAGACTGTTGTGTGTGAAATTCCCAGGAGATCATCAGTTTCTGAAATATTCAAACTAGCCTATCTGGCACCAACAACCATGCCATGGTTAAAGCCACAGAGATCACACTTTTTCTTCATTCTGATGTTTGATGTGAACATTAACTGAAGCTCTTGACCTGTATGTGCATGATTTTATGTGTTGTGCTGCTGCCACATGAGTGGCTGATTGGATAACTGCATAAATAAAGCAGGTGAACAGGTGTTCCTATTAAAGTGGATGGTGAGTGTATATGACGTGTTTGTTGTACATTGTATTCCTGGTATATGTGGTACAAATATTCCTAAGAACCTTAAAGTATACTAAATTCTGCATAAAAGTAATGTTTACATAAAATGCAATGCATCAAACTTTAAAGTATTGTCTATTTTTTTTTTTTTTTTTTTTTTTGCAGCAGCCCAGTACAGAGTGTCCCGTGACTTCAGCCATGCCCAGTGCCAGCGCTGATCTCAGGACTCAGGGTATAAGTGTACCAAGCTCTGGTTACTTATGGTCCTCTGGGTCCAGAGGTCAGGCATCGACAGGCCCCTGCAGTCTGTCAGTTAGGCCCCAGATGGACATGGACATGGCTAAGCTGGGTGAGGCACGGCACTTCCTGCAGGGCATGGATTACAGCAGAACCACATGGAAGGACGATGATGGAGACACGTGAGTGAGGGCAACAGAGTGGAGGGATACTCTTTCAGTTTATTTTATCATTCATATACAGAACGACTGTAGGATTGCAGCGCTTAGTGTTGTCCCTTAGTTTGACATTTCCATTAAACCTTTCAGATGAACAGAGTACCAAGATGTTAATGAGATAAACCGGGTTGTGTTCAAACTGCATAGTGTGTGACCTTTCAGAAGCTATATGGTTAGATATGTTGTCCACTGACTACTATTATACAGCATGATTTGTAATTGTAACATAATCCCAATAAATGACATGAGCAACATGTGTCTCCTTGCCAGTGAAACTGTAAGATCTGCATTCCTAATCATAAAACGATATTGATGAATTAATTTTGGAAACATACCATCTGTCGTCAGTCATCTTTTTTTCTCACATAACATTTGTCATTGTTTTATTTTGATATCAAAAGCAATGCCATAGCATCACTGGCTGAGTATGTAACATGAGTTCTGCCTCTAACACAATCACAGAGAGATTATTTGGATAAAGAAATAATAACAGAATTGTTTTGTGCCTCATTTAGAATTCTGCACATATACACTGCTAAGGGTCAAAGGGAATATGCCTTTGCTGCAGCTGAGAAATTGCAGGAGCTTGGCAAATTGGACACAAAAGAGCACAGGGGAAAGGTAAGTCAAAAACACTGAGCCTCATTTTTCAATCTTTTAGTAAAGTTGTGTGTAAATGTTTGCATAAGCAAAACTGAACTAAAAATTTCAGCCTGATTTACAAAAGTTTAGGAAATGCTAATTTTCTTTGTATTCACGTGTGTTTGTTATTAAATGGCAATTACCTGTAAATTACTAGGCATGTGCACGGCACAGCTGATTCTCATTTAGTGATGCCCACAAAACTCCATGAAAGGCAAAGCTCACAGAGCGGAAAGTGCAAAATGACTACTAATATGCCAAAAAAGAAGAAAAAAGTGGGAATACTTTTGACTCATGTCTACGAGAATAAAATGATATTATTTAACAGCAGAACTAGCATAGTTACAGCACCTGAAAAGGCCAAAATATGTGCTAACTCTTCCAGTAATATCAATTCTGCCATTTTCACTGCCTTGGTTTATGACTACAATATGCATAGATCAGCCCTATTGTACAACAGCAGTTCTTCTTAAATGAATGAAGTCTTATATTGTCTTAAAATGTGTTTGGGCTGGCTTGCTGTCTTGCTATTTTGTTTAATACTTCCTTAACGCCATTAATATGAAACGACGGGTTAAAAAAAAATTGATCTCTATATTACAATGCACTAACTCCTTTGCAAATTATGTAATCTGAAGCCGATCAGTCCAGTTTTACATTAGTTAGTTTTCTTATGTGTAAATTTAAACACACTCAGGAGCACGAGTAGGATACGGCCATTTTTTTCCGACCAAATACCAAATTTCTTATGTAAATACTCTTAAGAGCGATTTGTCCAGCTCAATAAATGTGCACGGTTATTTGATTGTAAAAGCCAGGGTGAATTTTTATTGTGATAACTGCAGGTGGTCCACACATCTTTAGTGCATATTGGTTGTTTTTGCTGGTTGCTTTGCTCAGTGTATTCATTCTTAGTGCTGTTGTATCCCAGACTGCATTACTGGTAGCAGTGACAGCCAATCAGCCAGAGATCGTGCAGGACCTGCTCTCTCTGGGCGCCGATATCAGCCTCTGTGACATCAAAGGTCAAACCGCTCTGCACCTGGCAGCCACATATGGCTTTCCCCAGGTCATGAAGGTGAGCTCTCATCCTAAGAATAGTACATATAGTAGTATATGAAGTAGTATCTAGCTGCAGTTCCTTTGATTATTAACCAACTAATAGTAAAAAAACAACCCACAGCCAAAATATGCCCCTTTCAGAACCTGTAGGCAGCATCCAACATTCAACTTCCAACATCCAACAGCATGACCATCAATTAACATCATGCAATACATTTTTAGTGAAGCAGTAATACAAACACGGTTTTACTAAACCATTCTTTTACCAAACCTCTCAAACCGTCATGTATTTTTTGCAGATGTTGTCATGAATTAAAAAAAATAGTTTTGAGAAGGAATAGACCACATTGATTCTGGCACACAACATAGTGCTTGCTGAGAAACCCTGGTGGGCATTTGGGCATTTCCATGACAATGATTTTGTGGTCAGTTTTAATAGGATTTGGATGTCAGTAAATAATTTACTTCAGTGTATGCTAGATATAATTAATATATGTAAAACACTCCATATTAAATGCACAGACAAAAAAATTCTGCCCTCAGCTGAAGTTCTAAAGAACCCATTTCCATAGGAAGCCATTTGAAGTTTCCTTTTTTAAGTGACAGCACAACATATCCCACCGTCAAGTCATCTTAGCCAACTACACAAGATGATTTGCTTAATGTTAGTTAGATGGTTGTTTGCTTAGCTAACCTTAATGTTTTGTAGTTAGCAGTTAGTTCACAGGCTGTAAATAATGTTGATAATTAAGATTACAACATGTGTAATTTAGCCCATTAACAAACCTTTATAATTTTTCAGTCCTCCTTTCCTCCATGTTGAAACTCACACTGCACTCAGACCTTTGCTCATCATGGCACTTGGTGTGCATGGTTGCAGCTAGTCAGTAGACGTCACTCTGCATTTCAATAAAGCAATAAATCACACTGATGTCTGAATGTCACAATTCACAGGTTATCCTCTCTATGGAACACGGAGTCAACCTGGAGGCCCGCAATTTTGAAGGTAACACATTTCAGTGGATGATGTATATTGTAGTTAAATAAGAGGGATACTAAAAGTAGGCAAGGGTTTGAAAAAGAAATAAATCAAATAAGATTCTGTCTGATTCTCCTTCTCTCACATTCTCAGGTCTAACCCCATTGCACTGTGCGGTGATCTCCCACAATGCCACAATGAAGGCTCTTGCTTCCACCTCCTCTTCATCCTCTGCCTGGCTAAATGATGGCAATCTACAAACTCAGGCTGAAAATAAACTCATTTGCCTGCAGCTGCTACTGGAAGCAGGCGCTTCCCCACTCAGCCAGGTGAAATTCTGCACCAGCCACAATACGTTTTTGCTTTACTAGTCAGCCAAAAACACAAATGACCACCGGACGATCTGAAAATGTTACATATCCAGATTATATGCTGCATTATCTAGTCCTGACTGAGTAAGATGTTTTCTACTGTAGCTCCGTTGATTGGACCGCATAACAACATATTCTGTGTGCATGTGATCCATGGCCATTTATTCAGCTCATATGAAGGAGATGCAGAAAGTCCTTTGGCCATGTAACATTTTCAGATACCTATTGACATAAGACTGAAAGTGAAAGATCTCTTTCTATATTGCCAGTTTCATTATGAGTTAGGTCACACGCTTGCTTTGGTTTCACTATGTTCAATCTTTTTCTTTCTCAGGAAATCAAAAGTAATAAGACTGTACTCCACCTGGCTGTAAAGGAGGGAAATATCCAGTTGGTTCATTTTTTCCTGAAACTCCAGCTGCCCGACCTGCAGACCTTTATCAACATGAAGGTAACACATGCAGAGACTTCACTTTCTGCTTGGAGTATATACATCTCTCTACATATATTGTACTAACAAATTTCTTAACTTCTATCATCTGTTCATGTCCATTTTTTACCAAAAACCGAACATTTTGCTGTTATGCACTTGCGTGAAAATCATTTTTTCTCTCTATCTTGACTCAGTATGGCTTGGGTATAGTATGTGACATCTGTTGCACATTTGCAAATAGTACATAGTGTTAAATTACAGTGTGCGTATAGCAGCTTGTGATGTTAAATATTTTTATTGTTTATTATTCATGTTTTCTCAGGCACACGGACACACAGCTTTGCACATGGCGGCAGGGTTGCATGGGAGCCCATATCAGGAGGAACTGATCAGACTGCTGCTTAGCAGAGGAGCTGATCCAAGTATCCGCAACCTGGAGAACGACCAGCCTGTGCATCTGCTGCAAAGCGGAGAACAAGGAGATAAGGTGAGAACAGACTCCAGCTTGCTCTTGTTGTTATGATGATAATAATAAGCTCTCTGGAAGATTGAGAAGGGTTGGAATGTATAATTACAGTTTTCTCATATTTTGCCTAGTATTTTTTCTTTAGCCAACACGATTTCAAAATCTGTCATTTAATAAACATTTACCTAAGGTAGATGGAAGAAGTATATATAATTTTCTGGCGCAAGAGAAAAGCATTTAGCCCTATCGTCCAGAGATCGTGAGTTTGAATCCCAGATGATGACACAGCCATCTGTGGCCTGGAGTCCAAGAGAGCAAAATTGGCTGTGCTCTCAGGGTGGGAAGGATTGCATACGTTCTCTCCCGTATCAATCACAGAGACGTTAGCCAAACGTGGGCTCTTGCATACGAAAGCATTTTGTTGAGAATTGGTCAAGATTAAATTAAAGAGAAAAATCGGGTGATTAAGAAACTACAACAAATCAAATTTTCTTCCTGATCAGAACTGTGCGAGCCCTATAATGTAAACAACTTGTGAAGTGCTAATTCTAGGAAGTGCTAGTATTAGAAAAGTGTGGAAGAATGTGTGGTACTTCCAGAGTGGTACTTCCACAATGCTTTTGTTTTTACACGTGATTCGTTGCATGGTGTGCAGGAAGCAGTGTGTTCTTCGCTGCTTCTTCAACTAGTTTAAAAAGCTGTACTGATCAACAGAGCATGGCACTGCAATGTGCAGAAACAGCTTGCATCTTCTCCTGGTTTCATAAAATAGATTAAATTAGTTTTACTGTCCCCTCATTTAACTGCTCTCTGTGACCTGGCAATGACCAGCTAATTAATCATTTAAGATTGTGAATTTTGCGAGTGAAGCTTGGCAAAAGAATACTAAGTTGTAGTTTGCCGTTTACAGTGCCATGAGTTTTTATCATACAAAAAAGAAAAACCCTGACAGAAACTGGAGTCTTCGATTGTCAATGCACCCATGTGTAATTAATGAGTATCATAAAAAGTGTGTTAATTAGATACAGATAATTTTTACAGTAGTAACTGTAGATTGTGATTATCTCAGTTGTAGTGCAGTCATTTTGCTAATTCTCATTCCTTTCACACCATTAAAAAATGCAACCTACTCACCATTACCACATGAACTACTACACCAAAACAGAGTATATAAAATATATTTTTTTAAAAAAGTGTATAAAAAATAAATAAGCCATCTAGATGCACTTTTGCTCACACGCAGGAAAGAAGTCAGTTCAGTTCCTGTGGTTGGGTTTTAAACGTTTATAAGCTATTTTTTTAGATGTGAATCACCACAAAATATAGTCCCTACCCAATGAGAACCACCCAGAAAAAAGAAATACAGCAGTCTCTTAACTGAAAAAAGTAATGTTTCTTTTGCAGTGGTAAATTCACCACAGAAGCTATATCTAACAGTAAAAAGCTAGTGTTGAAAGGGGCTTTATAAAGTACGCTACTCTAATTTTAAACCTTTTCATGACATTGTTGTCTATATACAGATGGGTAACAAACTAAAGGAAAAAAAAAAAACAGGAATTATGCTGTCATGTTCTGGGTCCACTTGACTGCTTCATTGTAAATCATTAATTCTGACTAGTCACCCTTATCCTCTGCTTTCTTTCCTGTTGGGAGGGATCTCTTCCAGGATGGTAAATAATATACTGTGGCCTTTACAGAATCTATGTCTTGACTTGATGGCAGTTTGAAGCTGATCTGGTAGTTTATAGTGGCCCGATAACTTACTAAGACACTTCTTATTTGTTTTTTTTCCTTTAATTTGTCAATTGTCTGTATATTTTTCTAATATAATGTATATTCTTGGCTATTTTGAGTCTGTAAAACTTAATATATAGTGTGTCCCTTGGATGGTCAGCATGGTTAAAACTGTGATTGGAAACAATTTGTTGATATAAAGCACCCTACTGACAGAGCTCTTTTATCTTTAAACACTCAGCTCAAGCTCATCTTAAAGAAGAGGAATGCCTCTAGGCGGCGTATCACATCCTTACAGGACCAAGAGTGACCAGGACTGCTTTCCAGTCCCAATATGTCTCCCTTTACTTCTCATAGGGACTTCTCATAGATCTGCATTCACTCAAGGGAAATTAGCGGAGAAACATATAAAAAATAAAATAATTTAATGAAAGCGTAGTCAAAGCAAATTATAAAGAAACTCTGGATTAGGAAATCTGCTGAAAAGGTGCCTCCAAGTCTTCTATTCCTTGACTGAATTCAGATCTTGATTTTATAATGGATTTTATCTATAGTATCCTCACATGAGGATTTTCTGAGATCATTATGTCTATTGTTGCAGAGTGCTGCATCATTTTTGACCCATTTCATGTCACTGACCTTTCTTGTAAAAAAAATACTCATGAAAATGTGATTTCTGTGAAATCATCTGTAGGGGTTCAAGTCGAATTTCCCACCGTTTTTATAAACCATATTGGTTTGGAATTTTCTCAGTACACTACACTGCATCAGTGTTGTCACCTTGCTAAAAAAAACCAATCTATTTATTCTTTTTTACTCATGTGTTACATATATGTATTATTTGCTAGTATTTGACTCAGGTATAAATTATTTTCATGCAGGAGCTCTGTGTTCTATTTGTAACCTTTGTGGTTATACAGAGAGGGTAAGCAGAGCTCATCAGTTATAGCTTGAATGTGAGTGTTTTGATGAGTCATTATAGGGGGTGAAAATGTCACGCTTTTTTACGGTGACCTCAGCATGGCATTCATCTCTCCAGTTGAGACTGATAATGTCATTTACATCACCTAGCGATATGCAATATGATATGTATAATATAATTAACATATAATGTAATTATATTATCTGTTGAATTTTTAAAGACATCAGAATTAGAAGTGACTCTATTGCTAAGTGAAAAAGACAGGGTGTGGGAATGGCTAAGGGGATTATCTCATGTGAATCACTGGGTTTCTGGGACTTGAGTGCCTTGTAATTCAAATAAGGGGGAAAAACATTATACTGTCATTGCTTTGCAAAGCAGAGTGAAATGATTGTTAATTTATCAGAATTGTTTGAGTGTTTCATGTAATCAGAAACCAAAAATTATCTACTTGTTCTATATTTTTTCTTTTAACAATGGATTAATATTAATATCAACACTGCAATTAAATCAAACTTCCTTTTTGAATGTAATACACTGACTAAATGAATTGTTTCAATCTTCAGCAATGGCATTAAAATTTGCTGTTAAAATTATGGTTTGTTTATTTGTGTTTGACATTGTTTATTTGATTAAGGTACGGTATACAAATGACATTTGGATTACATTTATGGATACAGTGAGACACCAAACTGCTGGTTGATAATTCAGAAGCGGGGTTTCAACATTTTTTAATTTTTGTCATTGTCAATGTTTAGAAATCAAATGTAGTCAGGGTAACAACATTCCTTTTGCTTTCCTATTTGTTAAATTTTTTTTACATG
Source organism: Pangasianodon hypophthalmus (assembly GCF_027358585.1). Taxonomy (NCBI): domain Eukaryota; kingdom Metazoa; phylum Chordata; class Actinopteri; order Siluriformes; family Pangasiidae; genus Pangasianodon; species Pangasianodon hypophthalmus. The sequence goes on from NC_069710.1 coordinate 26,660,778, forward strand.
CTAATCATAATTATCAGAATTCAAGCATTTACTTTCTATAGTAGAAGCATTGTGGTAAAGGTTGCCAGGAGTGTTCTACTGCATAGTCATATATTTGTGTATCATTATATTATGGTCAGCTCCCAAATGACGCTGTTAGTACGACAAAATTATGAACTTTTAAAAATGCTGCTGTGTTATACAGAAATAGGATAGAGTCATGCTGCTAAACTGGAGAATGGTGAAACACATGAGAATAGGAGAGGAGGAGGGAGTGAACACATGGCAAATTTCATAGACTACTGCTGAAATTCCATCTTTAGTTTTATAATACAAATCCGATCCCACAAACATCCTTTCCACTAAACAACAGTTATATTTGTGCGCATTATAGACCTTTGTGCATAGGTAATAAACAATTAGTGGTGAGTTTTATGTATTAAATTATGAACACTGGTATGTATTAACCTACAAAAAAAGTCCTCAACCAACTGTGACATAGACAACGAGCTTTACAAAGAAAGAATTAGGAAGCCTCAAAATCCAGTGTGAACAAAAAGGTGACTGATTCCATGCAGCTCTCCTCACATTCTTAGGAGCATCCTTGGGCATAGATTTCAGTCACTATACTGACTCAGAGGGTACTGAAAGGAGAAAAAAAAAATTAATAATGAAATTATGACCAAGTAAAATGATAGTATGCTATATGTTTTGGGTGATCTTACCTTCTGTTTTGGGGGGCTGAAGCCGTTCCACAGGACTTGATCTGCAGAAAAAAGTTGGAGCAGAAGTTACCATGCTCTTATAGACAAACAGCAGAACTTACTAATGCACTCACAAAACGTCAGTCAGCAAACATGCACAGTCAGGGAAAAATGTTTAAAAATCCAGCAGAAGACCTGTCGATTAGTGCAAAATTGATAGATTATTATTAGTATTGCCACTATTAGTACCACAGTATCCTGCTATGAGTTCTAATGCAGTTAATATGAATTAATTTGAAGAAATTGTCAGGCACTGAGATTACAGCATGCACTGCATTTCAGCATTACGCATACACACTGTCTATCCAGATAAACATTACTCAAACAGAACTACTTTATAGAAAAAGTGCAGCACTGTTTCTATAAAGTGTTTTCTCTAATTCACCACCAGAGCTTGAGTATATTCATTCTACTCCAATGTTGCCAGGTACAGTGTTTATCCCGTACTTTTCTGAGGCAATTTTGCAACTTTTAATATAGTTCTTTTCATGGATAGGCAGTGTTTCTGGACAAAGAGAAACGCTCAGCAAGCCTTTAACCCAGGGGCTGCATTTGAGTGAAGAGTCTTCTGGGTGAAGGTCCTTTCTTTCATTATGTCTCCTCATCTTTCTTTCCAAGTCATTCCACATGCATAGAGCAGGCTTTCCACTTGTGTGCAAAGTCTTACTTGGATGACTTTGAACATTTGAATTTTTTACCTAATAAGAGACAAAAATAGATTAAAATATAGATAGATAAAAATATGAATTGCTGAAAGGAGGTGATGGTGGAGTGAGCTAGGTGTTACTTTAATTTATATTTTATAAGTAAGTAATAAAACACAATGGGGTGATGCAGGCCAACACCAATCAGAGCGCAGTTAACACAAAGTATTTTGTTCCTCTTTTACCATGGCAATTTGCCAACGGTTGCATTTTTTTTTTAGTAAAAAATGAAATGACTTTTTTTTTTTAAGCCATTTACTGTTACATTTTACATTGTGTAATGTCCATGAAACGAGTTTGGTCCTGTTATCACTTGCATTATAGCAGCTATAAACAGCCATTCCCTCGTTTCTCTCTCCTGAAGTTAATAAGACAAAAAGAAAAGTAGCTAGTAGTCATATTAAAGAGAAATCACATACTGCAAAGCCATCTGTCTTGAAGAATCTTCCATTTCAAAAAATATAAAGCTCTTTAAAATAACCCATTTAAACAGATTTTTGCAGGTTTTTTAAAGAGAAGGTTCATGTTATAAAAACAAGTTTGAATAATTTTGTTCCACATTTAGAGAAAGTTTAAAATAGAAGATATGGATTAATAGAAAATATGGGTTAAGGGTTGTTAGCTATTTGTGTATGAAAGCTTGAAGGTGCAGGCCTAATAAAAATCTTTTTACTTGCACATAAAGCATAAGTTTATTTGTTTAATTGTTTTTTAATCATAACCATGATTTGTAGCTTCCTTAACTAATTCTGCGTAATTAACTGTGCTATTGTGAGCTGTATAAATAAGAAAGTGACCTGAAAACTCACAAATGAGAAAAGCTGTACAATATAAAATGTCTTGCATTTCCTATCTGTATTTGCACCACTACTGGCACAGCTCTGTACATGTATTGTAAAATGCCTCACTCGTCAAGTCAGTTTTGGTAAAAAGCCTCTGCTAAAGGAATAAATGTACACATGAATGTGAACTCCACAGATCAACTTACTCAGGGCTATGAGGATTCCGCTTACAAACATTACCACAGCGAGAATGACGCCGGTGGTTCGCAGAGTCTCATAATCTAGGAGAAATTAAAAGTGTGATAGTCAAGTTAGTCCCATGAATTGAAGATAGACAAATGTGGCACATAGCAATATGCCTCAGTACTTCATTAATTTACAGTAATTGAAAGTAATTATTATTATTATTGTTATTATTATTGTTATTATTATTATTGTTATTGTTATTATTATTATTTAGTGTTTATATAAATATTCCTAACTGGACACAAATAAAGATTGTTAGTATTTACTTCATTGGATGATTTTGCTGTGAAGTGTTTTCCATAAAACCTCAATACTTACCATAATCAAAGGCACTTTGGTCCTCCCACATCGACTCTGGGAAGAGAGTATAAAATAGAAAGAAACTTGACCATGGTAGTAACATGAAATGCAAAATCACAATATACACGACATTATGTTTTGGGGTTTTTAATCAGCATCTTGTTTTTTTGTGCTGTCACCTCACAGCTCCAGGGTCCGTGGCTCGATCCTGAGCTCGGGCTATTTTCTGAACTCTGCTGTTTACTTTATACTTAACACTAACAAAATACTAAGTCAAGAAGAGTGTTAGTAGCACAAACTGGCAACTATTCTCAACTGTATCTAAACTAGTTATAGTATTATATGTGGTGTTGGACAGAGTTTCTGTATGCCTCACTAGATGGCACTGAAGCCCTAATATGTAACTCCACATTCCCTGTAGAAAAGGGGAATATTGACTGAACACCTACATTGTTGAACACCTACCTGTACACTAAGCTACTACTGCATACACTTAGTATGGAAATGGCAATTCTATCAGATACACCATCCATATGACACTTTCTATGTTATACTGCCTGTAGCTCATATTTAACCCACATTTACACACTGTAGCATTCATCTGTTAAAATGCACAATTTGATGGCTCCCTCTACCCCACCCACCAGTGGAAAGGAACCATAATAAGATCACCATTTATTATGCACGTGGTGCTGTTAACTCATAAAAGTTCTAATGAAGGGTTAATCGCTTCTGTTTGGACAGCTGAAAAACCCTTAAGGGTTTTAAATTTTCTAACAGTGTATGTGTGTATCAAGTACAGCACCAATTCTCTGATTTTTAAACATATTGTTAAGGTCATTGCTGTCCCCCAATCAAAAATATCCATTTGACAGCAGACCTGTGTTCAGAAAATGACACTGATAAAGGGCTAAATTCATTCCTCTTCAGGAACCGCTTTATCCTGGTCAGGACAGTGGTGGATCTGGAGGTTATTTACATTTACATTTACATTTACAGCATTTAGCAGATGCCCTTATCCAGCGACTGACAGAAGTACATTGTAGTCTCTATCATAAAAAAATATCCTCATGCTAGTTCAGTAGGTCAGAGACTAAGAATGCCATCAAGCTATAACCCTGTTAGAGGAATATTAGTACAACATGAAAAAAAAACATACAATTATTTTTTAAATAAATGAAATAAGTGAAATTATTCTTTGTTTGAAGCCAGTCAGCCTGGGGAAATTCATTCTGCTTCCTGGGTACCAGGACAGAGAGGAGTCTTGATGCATGTCTTCACACCTAGGATTGGCTAATTTGGCATAGCCAATCCACCGACTGGCATGTTTTTGGCAGGTTGGAGGAAACCAGAGAACCAGGAAGAAACCCAACTATTGTGGACATGTGGAGAACATGCGAAACGCTGAACAGACAATAACCTGAGCTCAGGATCAAACCAGGGGCCATGGAGCTGAGAGGCGGCTGAGTGTACCACCGTGCTGGCCAAAAAAATAAAATAAAATAAAATTCTGACAAATTCTGCATAGAAACAGCTGGGCTACTAAGTAAGTGTGTTCCTAGTGCGCCTATATGGTAATGTGCAGTGGTTGTCTTTTATTTGGAAACTTCAAGAGCAGTTTCTATGGAATAAAGAAGTCACTGTAGTTCTCACTCTGCCACTGAAATCTCCACACAACAGCTTTTTTTTTTTTTTTTTTTTTTACGCACTCGAGCAGTTTGGTGTATTGATCGGCTGCAGTGGAGGAGGAGGAGTTTGCGAGCTCAGCGAAATGTGCTCCCAAGTGTGCAGTGTGTCTGCATGGCACAACTGCGCATGCGCAGTGCTGTGCATTCAGTCTGAATGAGGCGCGAGATTGTCTCCTGGGAGCGCCGATTGATTATGAGATGCTCAAACAGGGTGTGACTGCATTTAATAACATTTTACACAAATCATCCCTAAATACAGGTAATATTTATATATTAAATATACATATAGAATTAAGGAGCTGTACATTTGCAGTACTAGCAACATGTTTATGTATCTTAAAAAATGGAAGAAACTGCAACTAAAATCATTTACCTGGATTTTTAATTTTTTTTTTTTTTAATGGAAAACAATAGTAGTCTAAACCCATTAGAAATATGCACTGTTAGACTAATTAACATCTACGAGTTATGTTTGCAGCAAACTAGAAAATAAAGCACTGAATTTGCAGGAAAAAAAAAACGTCATGCAAAACATGCAGGTATTTGGGATGATTTTAAAAAGTGTATAAAAATCATTATTTTCTGCAAGTCTGGTTTGTTTTGTAGGCTATTAAGATTGTATTATATAAATGCATAATGAAGTCTAGAAGAACACATATAACTTAACCATATACTGTGAGTAATGCATAGAGAATATAGAAATGTTTTACATTTAACAGAAATAAATACACAGTAGGCTATAGAGGATGAAGTTTTTAAGTTTAAATGCACTTGAAATGTATACACACCTGCAGTAGTGGCCATGTCTGCAGTGCTGGAGCTGGGCTGGGTTGCTCACTTTCTCTCTCTTCAGACTGTCTGAGGAGCTGAAGCAGTGGTGGAGTGTTAACTATTAATCATACGCCGGTTTACTCCATGGAGAAATCCCCAAATACCTCCCTACTGGACATATAGGTGCACTACATAGGGTGTAGAAGCCATTATTACATACACAATGCAGTGGGTTGATACAGGGTGTGTGAAGCCATTTGGAATCCAACCAGTAGTTTCACAGCGCCCTCTAGCGGCCAAGACAACCTTGCTAATATATCCAATATTTGATTTCAAACCCTTACCTCTTTTTTCCATGCAAAAGGCCATAAGAACATAAATATTACAAGCCAGGTCATTCAGATCGAAGAGCAAAATAGATTAAAATATAAGATATAAGTTAGCCTAGTTATTATGTAAAAAACCTGTTTTTAGCAGTTTAGTGCAAATCATCCTGCCACTGATAACTCACATTCACAAATCCTAATGGTAACGATTTGATTACTATTCCTTCATCTATTAATGAGCACTAATAGACTAATGTAAGCATAATAAAGTGATATAATAATATTATAAGATAATATTAAAGATTTACTATTTTTGCCTTAATTCAGGTAAAACATAAAAAGAATTTAAAGCAAAAATAATTAGGTCATTATGTTGTGCATTAAGACATTGTCACTGAAAGTTGTGGTCAGGGCTGGCACCATTTCTGAGCATGCGCACTGCTAACAGCTAAATACCCCCCCCCCCCCCTTTTTTTTAAAGAAAAAATAGACTTTCAAGCACCTTCACGACGAGAAAATCATAAGTGCTTTGTTTATTATTTTATTAATCAACAAGTGTATACAAGACAAGGGCTGTAGACAGAAGGGTTGTAGGGTATTTAGCTGTTAATGGGTTACCAGCTAAATACCCATGCACCTTTTCAGCCTGCGTGGGTGCACTATTTCTGCGCATGCGCACTGCTAACAGGGGCCGGGGATTGGGGCTGGATGGCGACACTGAACCCTGCGTCTCAATTCGCCTACTTATGGGCTACTATGCACTAAAAGTATGTACTCTTTTTGGGAAGAAAAAAGTACATACTTTTGAGTGTGTAGCAAAATAGTATGAAAGTACTGAGACATACTAACACGTCATGTGATGGAACAGAACGTTGTTGCCTAGTTACGCACACTGTCACCGGAAACAAACTCCCCGTTGCATTTTAGCTTTTCTTCTTTCATAATTCCATTATTCCTTACATAATTTACACTGTATAATTTACACTGTATAATTTACACTGTATAATTTATACTGTATAATTTAATTTTACTTGATTTATTTTTTTCACATTACATTTACACCTCTCTAAACTGCGTCCTTGAAACTGGCGAAGCACCGTCACAAAACTCCTCCTCGCCTCGCGCAAGGAGTTGTGGGTAATATTAGTAGGAAAAAGTGTCCATGGACGCACACTTCAAAAATCTACCGGAAATAGTAGACCATCCGGGTATTTTTGGGATACACACTGTGCATTCAAGTGCTCCTGAGCAGCAATTAACTACAAAAAATACCGCAAGGTTTATTTATTTATTTATAAATTTCTACTTCAAAAAAAAAATGTTTTAATCAGTTTATGAAGCCAATGTAAACTTTATCGTTAAATAATAATTTTGATTGACAATAATATTTTCACTGACACCATCACCAGTACTGTCGCTACTCTTTCCCAATATTTTGTTCATTCTGATTTGTAAAGGAATTTGTAAGGGAATTTTCATCCCTTTTACCTCTTCATCTCTTCTGTTTTTTTACGTGTAGCCTTTGGGTGCCTTGCTGCGTTTCAATTCTCTACTTTCCGTCCTAAATTTATTGTAATTTATTGTAAATATGCCACTAATGCACTTCTGGTTAGATGCTAATTGCATTTCATTGGCTTTGTATATGTACTTTGAGCAATGACAATAAAGTTGAATCTAATCTAAATAATATCCGAGATTACAGTTATGCTGCCTTCACGTGCTATCGGAATTACAGGAAACAAGAGTTTCCCACTAGGAAGTTGCACTTGAATGACCCCTCAAGTCGTAATTCCGACTTGACACCCGAGTTTCCGAGATGGAAGGAGTCCTAAACATTCAACATTCAGCAGTTTCTGTACTAAATGGCAGGTTTTGTTCATTTTTCTAAATGCAGCTAATTGTTAGCGCTTACCGTTTTGGTCACAACTGGTTTATGTACTATATCAGCAACCAGTCTATACATGCTGTACACTTTACACCATGAAAATAGCCTGTATTTGACCAAAATCACAGCAAGCTAACTGAGTAATATGTGTTTTGTGTTTGTGCATATTTGTGTTTTGTCAAATTAAAAAAGAAAAAAGAAATATGTATGAATGAATCTTTCATGTTTCATGTTCTTTCTGACAGCAGAGTGTATGAACACGACACACTCATAATTACCACTTCAGAAGTGAGAAGCAGGAGAATTCCCGTAGCACGTGAAGGCAGCATTAGTGTGTCCCAAATCGTAGTATGTTGAAACGAGTATCCCAAAAGTACCCGGATGGTCGACTATTTCCGGTAGATTTTTGAAGTGTGGATCCATGGACACTTTTTCAGGTAAAATTACCCACAACTCCTTGCGCGAGGCGAGGAGGAGTTTTGTGACGGTGCTTCAAGGACGCCGTTTAGAGAGATGTAAATGAAATGTGGAAAAATAAATCAAGAGAATGGTAAATTAAATTATATAGTGTAAATTATATAAGCAATAATGAATAAAGAAAAGCTAAAATGCAACGGGGAGTTTGTTTCCGGTGACAGTGTGCGTAACTAGGCAACAACGTTCTGTTCCGTCACATGACGTGTTAGTACGTCTCAGTACTTTCATACTATTTTGCTACACACTCAAAGGTATGTACTTTTTCTTCCGAAAAGGCGAATTGAGACACAGCACCTCTTTCAATCCATCCATCCATCCATCCATCAATCATGTTCTTCTTCTTCGCGTCGTTAACGTCATGTGCACTGTATAGTGAAGTAAAGGGAGAGCGAGTTCACTTTTACTTAAAACTTTCTATCATTCACAGATTGTAATTTTATTTTACTACACTATTAATGGTTAAAATGTGTTCCTGTATATAAGATTTAAAAATAAATAAATAATTAAACAATAAAAAATGTTTCCAAAGTGGTGATTTGGGGCCCTCTAGTGTCCTGGTGCACCTCTGTGAGGAGGCAACAGAGTTTCACCCATTTCCTCAGTACAATCTACACTGTTCTATCTATCTATCTATCTATCTATCTATCTATCTATCTATCTATCTATCTATCTATCTATCTCATATACAGGAAACTGGTCTATATTAGGTTAAACAGGCGAACCATCCTATTATATTCATTGTATTTATACATATCAGCATCACGTTTGAAGTATGAGTGTTTGTGTTTAGTGCTTATAGCACTCCTCAACACTGTCACATAGTCCAAACCTCAAGTTTAGTTTTGTAGACTACCTGCCTCTTGTTTTTGATCAGTTGGTGAACATTTGTCTACTGTACCACGGTCAGCATCTTTAACTGTTCTGTGCTTGGACTGAATTCTGCTTTAACTGTAAGGCAACTTAAAAAAAATACATGGACAATTGAGTAACTTTTTAAAATAAAAGTGATATTTAGTGAAATTCCAGATGACCTTTCATGTAATTTTAACTAATAAATATATAAAATACGTATATATGTAACTTCTGTACAAAAAAGTTTTCATTTACAGGTTAATTCTTGACCTGTAGCTGACTGTAGACTTCTAATCTAATCAATAACAAAATCTTCTCAAAGTCAAAACCATGTAAATGGAGCACATGGAAATGTCCATATGGCCATATTCTCTCCACAATAACCTTTCATTTAGAAGCCAAAGCTGATTTCTCCAGTTTTTTCTCTGCTCTCTATATCATCTCATACTGCTCATATGAAATTTTGCAAATAATCTCAGAATAGCAATGCCAGCATTTGATTCGGTGTAACTAAATGGACATATTTTGTCCCAACAGACATCACTGTTTCACAGTCTGGTGCTCCCAACTAGCAATACAATTCTCAGTACATGTGAGTGACTTCCCGAAGGAAAAATGTCTTGAAAAGACTTTAAGGAAGCATGTGTCTGTGTGTTTTTGCTTGTTTCCACGGTTTCATATAAATAGTAGATGGATAGTAAATCGAGAAACTCTACTGGTTTCACTCCAGACTAAAGAATGAATGAAACCACAATTAACATAAACATCCAAAAACTTCAGTAGAATTGAAACTGATCTGAAGAAAGCAATGAAAAAAAAAAGATAAAATCTCTGACAAAATATTTCCAGAACCCATGAAAGAAAAACAGCATAATTTCCACAACCTGATCAGGCATAAGCATGGGTGAGTCATCCGGAAGAAACATTCTGAAATCTCAGTGTTATGACACACACACACACACACACACAGACACAAATATATATATATATATATATATATATATATATATATATATATATATATATATATATATATATACATATCCATTTTCTGTACCTCTTATCCTGCACAGGGTGATGGGGACTCAGGGGACACCCCATTGTCTTTTTTGATAGTTTTGTACTGTCTTGTTTACTTTATGTAATGATATGTAGTCTCCTGTAGTTCTGTGTTTGGTTTTTATGTAGCACCTTGGTCCTGGAGGAACACTGTTCTGTTTCACTGTGTACTAACTAGCTGTATGTGGTTGAAATGACAATGAAGCCACTTGACTTGACCTGCACACACAGTCACACACCCATTCACACACTATGGACAATTTAGCTTATCAGCCTCCAACGTCTTTGGACTTTGTACAGGTTTTGCAGCTGCTATTATTCACAGTAAAATGGCTGTAGTTATAGAAGAATTCTTATATATAGCCTGTATATATATATATATATATATATATATATATATATATATATATATATATATATATATATATATATATATATATATATATAGAGAGAGAGAGAGAGAGAGAGAGAGAGAGAGAGAGTACAGTATACCTCTGGCAACCACAGCTGCTAGCTGAAAAATGCTATTTAACGAACAGCTATACCACATATATAACAGTAATTCTATAACAGCAAACACAAGGTTTGGCTGTTAATTTTACAGCAAGGTAGTGTATTTAATTGTAATTGTACATTAATGTAAATAAACAACAGTATTTTACCATAAAATATACAGGAAATAAAAGTTATAATTCTATCATCATCCAAAAACTAGGTTTTTGGTTTATTAAGTATGCAAATATATGTAAATATATATTGAACAGATACTGTATTTTGAAGGCATATTTGCATATTTGATTATATTAGAGTATATTGAGGTCTTTTGCCAAATGTGTAATACTCTCCAAAACACCAACGTTACTCCATTTTAATAGACAGATTTGGAAATTGAGGAAAATGAGTTGATTCTTCTTTATATGTGGAAACTCTTCTGGTTTTAGCTGTATAGGGTTGTAATTGAAGTGGCTAATGGTTACTCTGTACATTTAATTAACTTTTATTTATTTATTTATTTATTTATTGCTAGGTTTGGAAATTAAAACATCATATTTCCTCCTAGTTGTATATTCTGTAAGTCAATATTTTCCATGCGGACCTAATTAAACTGTTAAATACTTTAATACTTTAACTGTTAAATAAATCATTCTCTAAATCATCCTAATGTTTCTGGATTATGATCAACAGTTAATAACCTTTAATAAGGTTAATAACTTTTTTTTTTCAGAATTAAAACATGGTTATGTGTGAGTATAATACAGCATGTTAAGTGATTTTACTGAAGTTTAACAAATATTCCACCATTAGGGACATTTACACAAAGCTACTCAGCATAACATGTTTTACCAAATCTAGTTTAACCAAAGACCTAGATAAATAAATAAAAATAAAAACACTCCATTGGTTTGCAGTGATTGTTACGCTAGTGTATTAAAAGGGAAACACTGTCATGGTTTTGGTTGATAACACTCCCTAAGATTGTTTGTTTTTAATGATCTCTTAATTTCACACACCTGATTTGGAAAGCAAGTCTTCAGGAGCATCTGAATGTGAGAATCAGGTATATTTGGTTACGATTTCAATAAAACTGCACTACACTATTTTAAATGTACAATGGAAAACAAACTAAAAACCACTTGTACATTGTAGACATTTTGTCAAAACTTCTTATTCTAATTTAATAAGCATATCCCTGTTTTCTTCTATAGAAAATTTATTAAATATTAATGCTTTGCACTGTTTTACGCTATTGCTTCGAAAGCTTTAGTCTATAATGTGCTTTATATTTATAACCCAGCTAAATATTAGACATATTTCTCGACATTATAGTTTTTATTTATTTATTTTGCTTAATATTTTCCATTCCCTCCAATGGAAACAAATAAACTTGCCAAATTGGTGTAGCAAGGAGTTCTATAAGGCTATAATTGCATGCTCTAAATCTCATTTATATTTATTACTCTTCACTCATTCATCTTCAGGAATTGCTTTATTCTGGTCAGGGTCACGGTGGATCCGGAGCAAGAATACAACCTGGATGGGACTTCTTTTGACAGGTTGTTGTTAATGCTGCATTTTATAAGCATGTGGTGCAGTTTGACTGCTGTAACAGAACAATTTCTAAATAAAGTATATCTCTGTCCAGCTTGTACATCTCTAAATTTGATGAGGTGCTTTATTCTACATCATTCCTTCAGCTTTACAGCAGGAATGTGTAGAAGGAGGTTATTAAGAATTATTAGTCCGTACAAGCTTCATAAATTACACCTAGTCAGGTGATGGAGATCAGCAATGCTCAGTTTTGAGTTTTTTTCTGATCATCCAATGCAAACACCCTCCTGCCACGATAATCTTAGAGCAAATTCAATCTGCTTAATTATTTATTGTAGTTATTAGGTTGGTCTGCAATTACCAGTAGCCTTACATGCATGTGTATTTTACATGCAATAATTAAAATCTTTCAGATAGCAAATATGCTTAATAAACAGGGTTTATTAAAAGGTCGAAGTGATGTATTGAGCAAATATTTAAAAAAAGAAGATAACTGATAATAATTGCAGGAGATGTAAGAGAAGGAGAAGTGAACATGAGCAGCCTCTGGTGTTTAGGGAAGGTATTAACTTCCAAGAATATTTTCAAATGATGTGAATTGGTGCAAAGTATGAAATGCAATTTGTAATTACAAAACATGTAACTATGACGACAATCTTCACAAACTATCAAAAAGCCTAGGGTAAAAGTGATATAATGCTGTATTTACTAAAAGGTAATATACATCTTTCTCACTACTTAACCCCTCATGACTCATGACATATTCTTCAGTTGTTCACCTTAAAGTATGTTATTTATTAATGGCTACGACTTATTCGGTAACTTCAGTGAAATTAATAGAAAAGGTTTGTAGTTAATGAGTGTGAGTGTAAGTCTGGTCTAGTCTATAAACAGATCTTCAGTGTTTAACGATGTGATGTTTTGTACATGAACTGTTATTGTAGTTAGTACATGAGCAGAGTTTAGCTTTAATCTACATCACAATTTATCACATCTTAAACTGTGCAATTTTGCACATTATAGAATGTGAAGTGTGAAATGCGAAACCTTTTACTGTTCTAAAGTGTTCGTAAAGGCTTTAAACTGTGCACCTGTGCATGTAAATAAAAAAAAATACAAGAAAGAATAATAAACAGTAAAAAAGCATTATTTAACACCATCCTTTTCTTTAAAGACTGCATCAGTTCTCTGAAGTTTTATGAGGAAATCAGCTTGTATGTCGTTTCAGGAATCTTGGAAAGCTTACAAGTTTTTTTTTTTGCACACTTTGGCTCTTACTTGCTTCTGCCTCCTTCCAAACCATGGACTATTTCTTAAAATTCTTAAAAAAAATGTTTAACCAACATATAGCATTTCTCTGCAACATGTTTGGAAAGCTAAAATTACTCTCTTCTACTGACACATTAATTCAGACATCACATCAACTCCATTTCCCAGAATTCTTCATTACAAGGATTATCAATTGATTCGACCCATTGTCTTGCTCTTATGCTGCCTTCAAGTCCTCCTGGGAAGTTTGTGCATATAAGTTCAGAGGCCATGATTATGACATGGTGTGTGTGTTCAAGTGGCTTTGGTTGGAAAAAATGGACAGTGTGAGAAAAAAATTGGGCTTGAGAAAACCTCTTTTGTTTTAATATATATTTTTTGTATGATCAATGAAAAGAATAAAAAAACCCCCAAAATTTCCACTTAAATTTTACTGTCACATACATATCGCTGGCCTCCATGACTTTTTATTAGTGACACACACCTCAACTCACAAAGTCAGGTCTTAGAAAAAAAATACGATTTTCAGAGATGACATTGTGGTGCTGTTCACGTTGTAATTATAACATTTCTGGCAAGGCAAGCATCACACCCTGGACTTCTGATCACATGCACACCTGATTCAAATCACTGGTGCAATTGATATAGACAGCTCAAACATCTGCTCATTGCAAAGTATCACTCCTAGCTCATCACAAGTGGATTTACCAATCTGTTATCTCTGAGTGCACATTGTTCTGGTTTTGACTTTGATTATATAAGTTATTGAGTTTGTTTTGCCTGGTATATGTGTACTGTCTGATCCATTCACACTTCTACTGCTGTGGCTTCTCTTGCCCTCTGAACCTGCCTGGTTTGTCCTGATGCTTTACTTCTTTTGGAGTTTCTGTACTTATGGCTCACTTTCTTGCATTGTCTAAGGTCCCACATGGATACCTGAAAGATGTGCACTTCCCAAAACAGACACACAATCACATCTGGATACTGAAGATTTGTGCCGAAGAACTGTTGCTGCAATCATAAAGATGTTCTTCATTCCTAGACTCTTACTCACAATATGGTCATACTGAACACCCTTTCAACACCTTTATTACAGTCTGTCTTTACTACACCTGTGTACTGTAATGATTTATAATCTCAGTATCTGGTGTCACTCATAGGATGAATTTCTTTCTGAGTCTGGTTCCTCTCATGATTTCTTCCTTGTGTAATTTAGGGAGTTTTTCTTTGCCACTGTTTTTCTTTTCAAAGCCTCTGGCTTTCTCATTAGGGATCTAAATCTACATCTGGATTTCTTTTAAGCTGCTTTATGGCAATGTCTATTGCTGAAAGCGCTATACAAATGAAATTGCACATTTGCACTGTTTGTTGATAGACTGAACCCTTCGCCCATCAAACCCTTTAATTTCAGCTCTGTCTTTGCCCTTTGAATTTGTCTGTTTTGCCAAAAACCTCCATTTGCTCCATTTGTTCATGACAGACCACATCATATAAACATCTAAGACTAAATTTATATAAGAAATTGGAGTGCTTAAGACTTTTGCTTAATATGTATAGGAATATTCAATATTTAGGGACCTATGTATAGGAAATAATAAGCCAACAGCATCCAGCATGTCTTAGGAAAACTTTTATTGGATCTGAATCTTTGGAATGTACGTTGAGCTAAATTGATGAGAGACAGTAGACATTGGTGATTTTCCTTTCATGATGCAGAATGTTGAAATACAAAACATTGATTGACAGTTTTTTTAAGGCCTTGCTGTTTTATTCAGATTCGTCTTCCTACAACAGCAATTACAGAATCAGTATTGAAAATAAAAGTTTCTCCCCTTCTTGTGTAAAAAAAAGAAAAACAAATTAGCACAAATTTTGAATGACAATACAAAACCAAAGATAATCAATCAGGTAAATGGGAACTTTACTATAGGAAATTTGTATACCTTTTTCAATAATGAAAACATCTCAATAACCATATATTTCAGAATTATTTTACATATTCTGAAACTATAAAAAAATGAACACTGTCCTTTTTTAATGAAGATTTTGTTTTTTACAAATGAATGCTATAAACACATAAACCTCTTTAAATATATCTATCAGTGCAACATTGTTTCTTTTTTTTCCTTGATGCTACAGTATGCTTTCTTCATTAAACCTTGCTGAAGCTAGTCCGCCTTTAGCTTCAGCTAACACACACGTAGCATTGAGAAACGGGGTCATGGCATTGCAAACTACTGGAGATAAATGAATAGAGAACGTGTTTGCCACAGAACACAGCACAGCACAGAAACATACCAAGAAACCTTTAAAATATGAGTCAGTTTAGGTGTGAGTGTGTGTATGTATGTGTGTGTGTGAGAGAGAGAGAGAGAGAGAGAGAGACAGAGAAAGGGAGTGAGGTGGGGTGCTCTGGGTTATACTACATGTGATATGAAGTTCTTCGGTTTTATATCGTTTCATGGTGTTGAATGACAAGCCAGCATTTCATGTTTTATAATTTGAGTCAGTCCTTCATATGCTGCTCTCTTTTTATTAAGTCCAGTGCCTTATCCAAATCTGAGCTGATGTACGTCCTCTGTATGGCATATGCGGCCCTGTGTGATTTGAGGCAACAGTCCTTTGGTACAGATGCAGGGGCCAAAGTGATGATTCCTGTATTAAATCATACACAAGGCAAATGTCATGCTTATGTGACGATAGCATTATCGTCACACCAACCAACCATGTGTGACATCATCGAGGATGAGGAGGATGAGCGCAGTCCAGAAGACAAGGCCAGTGGTGAGAGATGTGCTACGCTGGTTCGCCAAACACAAAGACGATAGCACCATTCTTAAACACATCCCATTCATGAGTCTTACGCAAGACAGATGACGACAAAGTGCATTGGAGGTGAGAGGATGATTTAAAATGCAGGAGAAATGGTTGCGGCTAGGATGGTGATGTTGATTTGTTTGTTTCTGACATGATGGCAAACATTCAAAACATAGCTATAAAGAGAAACGGAGAAAAGAGATTGGGGTGCACCTGATTTTCTCCCCCCTTGAGATCTTAAGCCTCAAGGATGATTGTAACACATGTGGACAGATGTGATCTGTAAATGTTTGTGACATCTTGGTGAAGTGTAAGCTCAAAGTGTAAGCACTTATGGAGCCTCATCGATGATCCATGGAGCATGTAACTTGTTGGAGAATGAGTGTCAGTGTGTGTGTGTGGGTTTGTATTTGTGTTTGTGTTTGTGTGTGTGAACCACCAGCGTTTACCACATTAGCTGCATTTCTGGGAAATGTGATAAAATAACCAAACGGGACTGAAATAGCACACGTTTTCACCTTCACAAAACAGTCAGACGATTGTATTTACAACACCAAAGAAAAAAGGGATACTGCAGCTTCTTTTTTGTCCTTTTTACTCATTTTCTTTGAAAACGGCAATAAAATATATTAAAACTTACTGTATATACAATATGTGGGCTCTCAACATTAAAGCGCAATGAATAAACCAGGTCATGTTTGCAGGGTCATGTGACCAACATATTTGTTTTTTTTTTTTTTTTCCTCCTTTGTTTTTGTGTGTTTGTCTTTGTTCCAGAACTAAAGGGATGAAAGAAAAATTCACAAATCAACAAATGAGGCCAAGAAAGATGTACCAAAGGCACTGACTGAACCACACCCTCAGATACGTGTCCCATTATGGGTTATCAGACGTGGTTCATTTTGGATTTTTTTTTTTTTACACATCTCCTTTAAACACAAAAAAACTTTAAAAAATGTTTTTTTCCCTCCCAGACAAAGAAAAAAAAGATAAATATGTATAACATTTTCATATATTGGTCTCAACACCAGCATCCGATTGTAAAAATGAGCAACTGAAAAAATAATAAAAAATAATAAAATAATAAAATTAAAATAATCATCTAAATCCTCTGTACATATTCTTTTTTGTTTGTTTGTTTTTCATCTCCTTCAACCTCAGATTCAATGTTTTTGTACACAGTGTCCCCTACTGGTAGGTTCTGTTCACTGCAGCTCCTGAGAAAAGCACGGCTCAGTCCCAGTTCTCCTCCCATTGGTTCTCAGAACCTCAGAGCCTTGTCCTCATCCAATGGGAGAGCGCCGTCTGTTTTTTTTTTTTTTTCAGCCCGCCTCCCTGAGGAGAGGTGTCCTCTAATTGGTTTGCGCCTCATGCTTCTGAGTATGAGTTCTGTGAGTTGAGCTTGTCCTTCTTTAGCTTGACACCATCCACCAGCTCAAAGTTATAGTTCTCCAGGGCAGATAAGTTCCTGTCGGCCATGGAGCCGTGCGAGCAGGCGCAGTAGAGCACCACGCCGCAGATGGCGCCCAGGAAGACGCCCAGCGCGCTCATGGCGATGATGGTGATCAGGATAGGGTCCAGAGTATTCAGCATGTTCCCTGTTCCACTGATCTCTTTGTTCTCGACAGTCTTTGGGAAGTTGGTGATGTCCACAGCTAGAGAAGGAAGATAAACAGTAGAATATTATTTATAGACAAAGAAGACTGCATGGGTAAAGATGCAATAACTGACAACTAAAGATAATGATCTGGGAATTTGTTGAGAGATTTAAGTCAATCTGAAAGTCATACATTGTATAAATTGAATAAATGTACTTAATGTGAAAATATAATTAAAGCTGCTATAAGTGATTTTGGTAAAAAAAATAAAACTTAGGGAAAACTGTTTTTACATTTTGATAGCTATCTCTAAAACAGATGATCTAAAATAAAAAATGTATTTGTGGCTGTCCCTGTGAATGTCCCACTCTCTGCAACTGAATAATAAATAGTCCTTCTGTATTAACCAATCAGGAAACTTCTCTGCAAAGAGGCAGTCCTCCCTTCCTGTCAATTCTATTTTACATGCACGGACAGTCCATATAAGGCTATGTGATAAATAAACAGGAAGTGAGGTGCTAGTGAAGTGTGATGGAGTAGGAAATAAGTCAGATGTATTGATTCAACAAGATACTGTATATCTTGTTGAAGAAAAGGCAGACAAGACTGGGGTTTGACCAAAAGTTCCAATACACTACAAAATGAAGTGCCTGAGAGACCTCAGTGATATTAAGAGCTTGAAAATTGGTGTTCACTTTTTTCTGTTTGAAAGGTAGTTATTTTGTGAGTTTGTGTGTGTCTTTGGATGGAGGATATGGAACTGAAGGGAGGAGGTGGAATTTTTCGGTAGCACATCAACACCACTTACAGCAGCTTCTTTGTACCTTAATGGATAACAATTTTTTTTCTTTTTAATAACACCATTATGTCTATGTTGTTGTTGTTGTTGTTGTTCTTTTGGTTGCTCCCGTTAGGGGTCACCACAGTGGATCATTTTTGATTTGGCACAGTTTTCACGCCGGATGCCTTTCCTGACCCCAGTTTTATCCAGGCTTGGGACTGGCACTGGGAGTGCACCGTCCTGTGCAACCTGAGTGGCTGGGGTTGGTTCCCTGGCCAGGAATTGAACCTGGGCTGTGACAGTGAGAGCGCCATGGCCTAACCACTAGTCCGCCAGGGACCCAATACCATTATGTCTGTATGTGGTGTAAATTCAAAACAGGAGACTTACGGAATTTACTGAAGTCTTCAGGTAGCATGGGTTCTGTAGGGACATCTGGGTCTACACACACACACACACACACACACAAAAAACACAGATGATAGTTATAGTCACTGACAGGCACTGCATGTAGGCAATCATTTGCCACTTGAACGAAAACTATCAAAGCTTAACTCAAATTTAACATTTTATATGCATTTAAGTCTATTTGACTGACAATTCAGCATGCAGGCTGTTTACTGATCTGTAAGAGCTTTATGGCTGCCTCACCTTTGCAGTCCGCCATGTTGATTTCCAGGATTTTAATGTCATCCACAGCTATGTCTCCCAAGCTCTGTCCCTCCACTACACCCTCTATCACCACCTGATAAACACAAAAACATTTGAGAGTTCAGTTCTGTGGGAGTGTATTCATTACTCCACAGTATCTCTTCTGCGCACAAGTGCAAAACAACTGCCTCACTTGCCAAGTGTGTATCATATTTCTTACACATTAGAAATATGGTGGATAATGACATTAGATAGATTTTTGGTATATCTATCCAATACACACTCTCATACACACACCTGGTAGGGTTTGCTTGAATGTGGGATCAGCACACGGGCCTCCCTCCAGCGGTTGCCCTGATGTCCGCTGACGGTCCAGAGCAGCACGTCGGCTGTTTCACGACCGCTCTCGTGACGCTGCTTGATGTGCAGAGTGCCAATGTGTGAGCCAAACATGTGGTACCAGAAGGAGAGGCACAGATCCGAGTCCTGACCCGAAACAGCCGGACTGACAAGCTGTGCCACTTCTTTCTTCTGTGTGCCAGTCGCTAGGGTGTAGATGAAGTTTCCAGAGCCACCTGGAGAGAACCAATATGAAGTTGAGGGAATGATGATTACCTACCTGAGATATAATTTAAAGAAAGCGATTTCCAAATCTGTTCTATATTTGCCTGCTAAATTGCGTTGGTTTGTGTTCTTGTAGTTTTTGTTAATTGTGAGTATCTTTGTGTGTTACCTGTGTGGTCCATGTTGGGGCCAGTGTTTAATGTGGGTGTGCCACTGGACTGAATCTGCCACCTGTAGCTGCCCCCCTCAGACGTCCAACCACAGAAGGAGGGGTTGTTTGCCCAGCCAAAGTCACAGGCAAACCACAAGAAAGCTACAAACACACAAACACAGACACTTAGAATCACAAAGACAACATTATATCATCTGTTCTGATTCTCTCATCCGCTTTAGTTAAATTTTAGTAATTTATTTACTCTAATGAATTCTATTACTCTTTAACTTTTAATACAACTGAGAAACAGCCAGCTTTCTGCAGTATTGAAAGCTACGCCATTAGGGGGCAGTAGAATACCCTGCTACAAATGAGACAAAATAATACAATTAAACTGATTCTTTAAAAAGAAACATCTTTAAAAAATGCAAAAAGCTGTCACTGATTATGCACGATCTTGCATGAGATGCAAGATCTTGTGAGTGATATTTATATGTGCATAATATTGATGAAACAGGCAGAAGGTGTGAAATCGAGGCAGTTTAATACAGGGCACACTCTCTTCTGTGTGACAGGAGGGAAGACAGGAAAACAAGAGAACAGGGGAGTGTAAAATCCAGGCAAGAGAGAAAAACAGATAAAAGACA
Source organism: Pangasianodon hypophthalmus (assembly GCF_027358585.1). Classification (NCBI taxonomy): domain Eukaryota; kingdom Metazoa; phylum Chordata; class Actinopteri; order Siluriformes; family Pangasiidae; genus Pangasianodon; species Pangasianodon hypophthalmus. The sequence goes on from NC_069710.1 coordinate 26,681,141, forward strand.
AACGATGTCGTTGCCTTTCTTTCTCCAGACACTATGAAATGCAATAACGTGAGGATTCAGAGTGGCTTCTGCAGAGTATTTGCTCAGTGAAGAGGAAAAAATTTTCCATTAAAAGCCACAGCTAAGGCGCCTTGCCACTGTTCCTCAAAAATACCGCTATCCAATTAAAAGTTATTTCTCTTTTTCCATCTCGAGAGGATTTAGACTGCGGCAGCGGAAGGCATTGGGCAGGAACAAGTTTCATCAGAAGTCCAAAACTTTCTGAATCCTTCGCATAGCAAATAAACCACATTCAAAATGGAATAGACAGACCTGTTCAATATTAACACATCCAGACCACACACATGCTTTTGGTTTTGTTAAAAAAAAAAAAAAGAAAAAGTTAATTAGAGAGCGCTGGATTGTCCTGTCCTCCCACTCAGTTTTTGTCCATTAGCATGCAGTTTTATCTGTGTTAATGCTGAACAAGCTGAATTATAACAGCACTCATTAACAATTATGAAACTCATAAATGTTCATGTCTACCTACAGCTAAGCTAAGGAAAGGACAAGAGTATAACAAATAATGTGAAAGCCCATACAACTGTTAGGCTGTCTTACCTGGCAAGGGGCTCATCTCTGTAGTGGTCTCGGGAACAGTAGTGCTACCTGCGCCAGGGACAAAGTGAAATCAGACACACAGCTGGATATGGACCCAATTCACACACCTTAACAACTTGCACAGCTTAAGGATAACTTAAGTTGTTAGTAAGTTCCTGTTAATTGATTAAAGGAGCAGTATGTAATTTTAGAGCCTTCTGCAATCACGGTGAAAAAATTAACAGTCATTCCACTTCACCCAAACATCCATACCCCCTCTTTAGAAATTATGTTTGCTTAACGAGTTAAAAAAAATGCACAGAGCTTAACTGGGGGTGGGGCTAAATTACGGGCTGGAAAAATGTACACAGAAGCCTGAAACAAAGAAATGAGTCAGACTGCAATGGATTCCAGTGAGGCAAATAACATATTTCCAATGCAGTATTGAAATTAAATGTTTGTCATTGGTCTAGAAAATAATGAAAAATGTACAAACTGCACCTTTAACTTTGCAAGTGACTTTTGGATTAACAATGGATTAACATGTGAGGCAGATGGGCCTCTCATTTATCTAGAAATGAATGAAAAATTACAACCTACAAAATTACAAACTCCACCTTTAACTTTATAAGTGATTTTTATATTAATGCTAGCAATGCAGTTTAAAAAAATCTGCCTCCCTTTAATATCATAGGCTATGTACAGCTGTTAACACACACTGCAAAGCTGCTGCAAACAGGACAGAGATGGCATATAAACAGCAGCTGAAAACATTTAAGTGTCTAAAATTATGGGTTTGTTCAGTAAGCATAAAGCTGAATCAGTTAGCATTAGTGATAGGTGATATAACGGAAGCAATGACCCATGAATGTGCTCAAGTAAGCCTGCGTGCATGGGGTTAAGTATGTGGAAAATGTGAAAAGGGCAACATGCTTTGTGGAATTAGATTAGCCAGAATATGCAAGTAAGGAAAGGTTAGTTTTTTTTAAAGCTAGTTTAGCGTGTATAGTTAGCATGAAAGGTGTAGTAAGGAAGGGCGCAGGCTCTGCTGTTAGCACCTGTCTGCTCGTAGTCATCACCTGTTCCACTGTGACAGTTGGCTTGCTCATCGTCACACTCGTCGGATGGTGTGGTTGGGGGGACGGGCAGGGTGGGTGGCACTGTGGGTGCTGGAGAAAAAGAGAGAAAGGCATTATTAAATGAAGAAAAATCATGACATGAACACAAATCATACACTAGCTACTGAGTGTAACAGCACCAGAAGCCTCTCCCGAGCCGTGCATGTATGTGTGTGTGATATGCGCCAGTGTGTGGCGTGTGTCTGGGTGCTGAGGTTTGGCTCTGCTCCTGTGGGTCCTGGCAGCCTGAACAGCTCCACCCAGGGCTCGGTCTGTGTGTGAGTGTGAGGCAGACTTGGGTCTCTCATTAGTCAGATGTGTGTCCTGCTGCCTGTGGCTCTGCCTGCTTATGCTCACAGCCGGATTCCCTCCGTTTACTCACAACTTATAATGAGAGGCTCCTGAGCCTGCCAGGCTTTCAGCAAGTTAGCGAGAGAGTGAGAGAGAGAGAGAGAGAGACGGAGAGACCAGGAAGTGAGTGTAGGCAGGAGGGGTTAGACGTGATCACTGAAAGTTTGACGGGTCAGAATATCCTGCTGTTGGATTTGTTCATAAACACAGCTTTAAAAGTTTATCTGTTCAGACTGATTTGAATGATTTGAAGTAGCCAATAATGTTACACTGCAACAAACAGTGGATATTTCATACTGTATAATCCACACATCAGGGGTGTCAAACTACAATTTATGAAGGACTCAACAGATGAACAGATGACACAACTTGAAGTGGGATGTAGAATTTGAAGAAGAAGCAATGCATACTTCTCTGTCTAATCTTCTTTAAACATTCTATTTTCATTAGCAACTTTTTTTAACAAGACACTAGTGTAGTCACTTCACTATTCAGACCCTGTGAAAGGCTGATCAGACCCTATGAATCTATGAAAGTCTCGGAAAAAAATAATACTTTCCTGATGAGCTGCCTTCTGCTAGATAAATTAGTCAGTGGAGTCACTGGAATTATGGCCAGTTTTTTTTTTTTTTTGCATACGTTGATCCTTTCTGCTACAGTATGTTTTGAATGCTTGGTTTGTTCTGAGTGTGAAACTTGGGTTAGTTTCTTTCTCTAAATTTGAATGCTTCACATTGGCTTTTATTTATTTAGCTGCAGTATTTTTCGCTGTTTATACAGTACATAGTTAGATTTTACATTTCTCTGTGTAAAACTACCATATTCAAATGCTTTTGCTGCTGTTAGGCCAACTCCTAAATGACTTCCTATTTGCTATATATGGTCACTACATATGGTGTAAATTAAATGGCATTCTAAAAAAAAAGTCCCCAATAAGTTAACTACATGAAAAAAAGTGATAAAATAAATGCCTTTTACATGAAGTGACAAGGCAATAAGTAGTTGCAGGACCCTTTATTTCTATAGATTTATGAGTCAACTAAAAGTGATGCAAGGAATATTATATGTTCCATTCTTATACATTTGTATACAATCACAGAGATTTGAATAATATTCAAAACACATAAATCTGTTCTGACCGCTTTGGTTACATTCTAGCACCCTGCTGTTATTCTTACAGGTACAGATATCACCCATGTGTGTATATTCCATGATATGTTATACTCTCACTGTGCGTCTGAGACACAGAGAGAAAGAGTGAGTATATATAAACTGTTGTGAATTGTCCGTATGTGTGTGGTGCGTGAGTGTGTGTATTGGCTTTGCCAGTGAAAACAAGCTATCATCCAGCTAAAGCCCACAGTGGGACGCCGTAGCTTACATAAGCCAGCTTCAGTGATTCCAAGAAAGCCAATATGTAAATCCACTTAATGCTGTCTCAACAGAGAATGTACTCCTAACAAACCTAAATGAGCTCAGAGTGAGAGTGAAACAGAGAGCAAGGGGTGTAGAGTGACAGAAAGAAAGGCGAGAAAAGTGAAGGAGAAGAGCAGATAAGTACAAAGAAGTCCTGCATCCACCCTTAATGACTTGCAAATTAAATATTTTTTCATAATTAACATGTGATCTTGAGTGGCATCCAAGATTTATTATTTTGTAATGATATTCTGAGTTATTCGTTCATCAGCATGTTAGTCTATTTTCACTTTGGCTAATGGTTACCTACGTTACTCACAATGCTGTTCAACTACCAGCTGATAGTGGTGCAGTGGGAATTAGCCTTTGCTCTTCTGCTTGCATCTCTTCCAAAAGAGAGCGATGCAGCAGCGCTTTAGTACTTTGGTCTGTCCAGCTCTCTCACCTCTTCACCTCATCTGTACACTTTGCTCAAACGTATCAGCACCCAAAGCTTCAACGTTCATGCTAATACCATCGTGCTTGTCTTCTTGTAGATTGCTAATTAGCTAAGCTGAGTCTATGCCGTAACTCAGCGTAACTGCGCTGTACAGCTGCACTGCATTCTGGGACAACCATTTGCTGTCTCCCCTACTTCTACAGTTGATTTTTCAATAACATGACATTGAACATCATTGGAAAATGATGAGTGAGAAAAGATGTTCTTGATCTTTTGATGAAACTTGACTGTTGTCCTTTATGTAACTCTATTGTGCCTGCGTGAGCAATGTCCCCCTGTGACATCAGTGCAACACACTACTGCTAACTTCTCATGGGACTAACATAAATACAGCCACTAAACATGTCACAGATATTTCAACATAAACATATTTAATGTGTTTCAGGGTGGGGTTTTCCTTTAAAACAGAAGGATGGGATTTGCGGAGGATGGACTGTATATCCTCTCTGCTCTTTAGAGGGTCCCTGTCATTAGGGAGGGCCATACACTGATGCTTATTTAGGCAAAAGAAATCCTTTGATGGTGCATGTGTGGGACAACTGCACTAATCCTGAAGAAAGCTGAACCCCGGGGCTTCGCTTTCTACCCTGTTGAGTGGATCCGCTCAAGTTCAGCCAGGCAGCATCTGTATTTATTCCTCTATGGCGAGAGACCACACAGTGAGATTTTCAGCTGTTTTTATTTCTTTTTAAATCCCTTTAGTTTGCCACTGATTTGTTTGCTTTTCACATAGAAATTAGGACATTATGAAAGAAAATGAGAGAGTGACATATACAAATAAAAGAGAGACATAGAGAGAGAGAGAGAAAATATACTATATGTAGACATACCTTTAAACTCACAGCCCAGCAGCTCTAGTCTCAGTCCCATGCCTGTTGGTGTAGCTCTGTCTGGATAAACTCTAATAAAGCGTGTCAAGATGGGTTCCACTGTCCTCAATACTGGTGTATCGTAGTTCATATTCCCCTCAAAAAGCTGCACAAGGACAGAGGGGAAGAGCATAAAAGGGAGAGCGTCATTATGATATAAAGTATACACGTGAATTCAGCCATACATTTCAGTGTTTTCTTTATTGCTGTGAAAAGAGGAAGCAGTGGGACAGAACTGGGAACAAAACAATCAGAAGCCTTAATCCAGTCAGTGACTGACATCTGAAATGAACGTTGGAGCAAAAGCCTGCTAGCTACCAACACAGCAGGGTGTATCGCTCGGGGAAATCTCCCATTGCCTTTCACTTCACTTTCAGCAGACTCCTTCTCCATAGTGGAATACCACAAGAGAATGAGAAACAGAGGGAGAGAATTAAAGAGAAGGAGAGACGCATGCTCCGGTAATGAGAAAGGTCTACAACAGTAACGCCATGAAAGAGAATTAATGGGCTTCACTGTTAACTTTTCCTGTCTCCTTCAAGCTCGGATAGAAGGACAGAGTAGAGGATGAGAGAGAATAGAAAGGAGGTACTGTATAACTAGGACTTCTAAATCAGCTACAGAGACCCCTATGCTAGATCTCTGCTGGTGTATTCTGACAGGCATGAGGTGTTTCTTCTCTTCGCTTTTCCTGAGGGCAGCATGGCTGAACAGCATGCACGATGCATACCAATGAGGCATTAACACATTTACAGTCAGCTGCTGCAAATCCTCCTTCCTCATCTTTTTTCCCCATCCACCCTACTTACCAGAACTGCAAAGCATTTTGTGCATGAATCAACAGTGAGTGGAAAGGGGCAAAACTTTGAAGGTAATTTAACTCAGCATACCATAAGGTATTTTTTTTTGGTATTTATAATAAAGCAGATCTGAAACCTATGAAATCAGTGGTCTGATCTGAAAATTACTTCTCCTCTGAGAGAATATAACATTCTCACTTCTGCTCTCTCCCCTCTGAACCCACTAACCCTCCCCAGAGATTCAGCCTTTCCACCAGACACACTCACACACGCATGTTACATTCTTATTATATGAATAATTTAAAATAAGATTAGATTAAATTTAAAATAAGAATAAGATTAAAATGTACTGCATGGGAAAATGGTCCAAGATTTCCAATTTCTCCAACCGTTCAACCTTGTGAGACATTACAGTGGTTTGGTGCTGTATTTTTCCTCTAGGGAGGGATGTAAAAAATATTAACTGTGGGAATGCCAATAATTTTGTTTTCAAAAAAAAAAAAAAAAAAAAAAACTGCACTCCTTGAGAAGCTTTTTATGTTCAGAAAGGAACTGTGTTAAAATAAATCTTTACAACATCCTCATGTGTTTAAGGTCATATTATCAATAAGAGCATGTATAATTTATTTTCATGAAGGGTACCAATAATTTTGCACTTCACTGTACCATGATATTTAGGGTTGTTAGGACTAGGTAAAATAGTACTGCCACATCTTAAAAAAAAGAATAAAAAAACCCCACAAAGTAGAAAACTGATCTCAGTGATGAAGTGAAAATGAAATGGCTAGTTAAAAAAAAACAGATCTCAGCATGACTGTTCTTGTAACAGAGGAACTGCGAAGTGTTATAACAGCACAAACACCTATACTCACAATGCACATAATACATTACAATAATCAAGATCATATTTGATAATTATGAGTTTGTGCATTTTTTCATATAATAAAAATTTTAGATGGTCATTATCAGGATACACTAATAATAACCAATATGTCTTTTTCTTTTATATACCACTAAACCCCAGCACCTTTTCTTCTCACCTTAGGCTTGTTGCTGTTGGCCTCCATCACCATCTTCCAGTCGGAGCCGTTGTTGCTGTAGCCCAGACGGAACTTCTTCATAAAGACCTTGTTCTCACGGTGCTTCCCTCCCTGGATGATCAGTCCGCGCACAAGTTTCTCCTGACCCAGGTCCACCTGGAGCCATTCATCCATGTATGACTGCGGTTGGGGCAGTAGGGTCCATCCTGAGCGGCTGGTCAGTAGCCGAGCATTCTCCGGCACCCAGCTGCGGTCCGTGTGTGAGGAAACAGTGATCTGGTCATCGGTGATCAGACCTGAAACCATTCCCAGCATGCCTGAACATGGGTATTCTGTTTGGACAGAAAGAAGAAGGAGGGAAGTGAGACACAGGTGGAAGCAAACAATGAGGAACTTGGGCACAACAGTGTTTTCAGCTGATAAAATGCAGAGAGATGAACCATGGAGAGAGAATGTATTATTGGCTGTCTACAGCTGTCTCAGTGAGCTTTGAAGAAAAAAAAACTTGGATGGAGCTCTGGATGGAGCACAGAAGGGCATCTGGAGAGACGGAAACATGAGAAAGAGAGCAAAGAGACAGCACCCAAGAGAAAATGAAGACACAGCATGCACAGATAAGCAGTCAAGCCCCCCTTCCTTTTTTCTCTTTCCTCCATTCTCTCTCGTTCTCTCGCTCTCTTTTCTGACCCCTTGCATATTAACTCACCCGCCTGCGGTGTTTGTCTCCAGGTATCTAATTAAAACTTTCCTCTCCTCTGGCGCTTCTACCTTTCACATCTGAGCTTCTAGTTTTCATGCACCAAGTTTCTCTCCCCCTCCTCCGACCCCTTTCTTTTGTCTATGATATTCTCCCACTCCCATTTGGCTTGTTCTCTTTTTCTCCTGTTTTCAACACTATAGCACCTTAATGTGGTGTGTAATCTGTACACATGTTTCCATGTTTCTAAACCTTTTCCCATTCATAATGGGCCTGTTTATCTATTTTCAGTTCAGTTCAATTTTATTTGCATAGTGATTTTTAATAATAGACATTATGACAAAGTAGAAATCTGGATGCAGATTTAGATCCCTAATGAGCATGCCAAGCGGCGACGAAAAACTCCCTGAGACGACATGAGAGAGGAACCTGACTAATCTTCTGATTATCAAACATTCAGTATACAGATGTTGTAGTGAGTGAAAGCAAGTGTGATGTTCAGAAAAAGGGATGTTCAGTATGAATGTATAATGAAAAATGAGCACAGGGCAGTCTTTATGATTACAGCAGCAGTTCTTAGGAACAGTCTACAGGATCCAGGTGATATTATCCACTAATGCGCAGGTGAATCTTGGACATACAAAGGTTTTGGGAAGTACAAATCTTTAGGGTATCCATGTGGTATCATCCACAGGAGAAGTTGAGTCTTAAGTTCACAATCTTTGCAGAATGTATGGAGTCTAGAGTAAGTACTTATGTACTATTCTTGATGTATTTATTCGTATTTAAAGGAAAATTTCCAGTCACATGCACTCTTTATGCTTTGATAAACGCATAAGCCACTCTTTAATTAAAAAAAGGGCTTTTCAAATTCATGACCTGCCACAATATTATAATCTAAAATCAGTTCAGTTCCTGTGAATCAGGAAAGCATCAGAAACACTCTGAGATGTGACACAGATGGACTTAATGCAGTGTGAAATACCAGTGCTGCCTGTGCAGCTCTGGAACGGATAAACGCGCTTCCCTGCGATTTTCAGATTTTCCAGTGTGAGCTGAAAACAGCAAAAAAAATTGCCCAATGATAGTGTCATTATTGATCAAAGAAATTAGCATTTTATGTTGGAATTTACTCTCAGAATCTGTTGGCGGTTCAATGTTAATATATATTCCTGGCTTTCATAACTGCACATTGTTTAGTGTACAACTGTAACGTTGTAAGTTGTCACTATAGAAACGATAATGTACCGAGTTTGCCCTAAGTCCATAATTAAAAATGTCCACCTTTTTTTCTAAGGGTAGAATTATTTGGATTCATTCCTTCTTGCTCAGATACATCTTGGTCTGTAAAAATACAAAAATATATATTAACTCCACGAAGCTGTATTTAGACCCTGTATTAAAGCGAGCGCATTAATATAATCCTGTGATTTGTAATTGCGGCTTGTCAAAGCTGCTGTTATAGACACTGAATCAACCCGTCAGACCAATCAAAATTGAGAATTCAACATTCAGTAAATAAAAAACTCTTCAAAATATCACATATATGTGTTAATAATGGAAGTTGTCTTTTAAATAGAAACCTACACCAAAACGTCCTCAGAAGTGACACTATTAAAGTGTGTTCGGTATGCACTGAGTTTGTTTTCCATTTTATTATCTGGTGTGATTAAAAATATTTGTACACTATATTCTCAATGTCAATTTGTATTTAAGACACTTTTTAGACTTATTAAAGTCAATAATTTGGATAATTCATGTTTTAAGGACCCAGAGACACCCTGACTCGTGGTGCCGAATGAATCCCTTTGAAACAATCGACTTATTTGTTCTTGTGGACACGTATATATGGAGTTTCTTTTAGAAGTGTTTTTTTGGGAAGTTGATGAACTGTGGGCACACGTGTGTGTGTGTGTGTGTGTGTGTGTGTGTGATTGCGTGAGTTGCCGCTCTGGCTGCAGTGATTGGGGTGGGTGTGTAGAGCGGGTGGCGGCACGCACAGATGGCCTTATTTACAAACAAGCAAAGGAAGTTTATTAAGGGCTGTGTGGATGTGGAACGCCTGTTTCACATGACATCTACTGAGCATGCTCATCAGCACATCACAGTCTCCGCGTACACTTTAACACACACAGCTCCGGTGTTATATACTGTGACAACCGTGCTTTGATTATACGTTCAGCTTTCATGTGCAGGGCCATCAACTCGGCATGGGTGGATTATTGTGTAAAGTGTACTGAAACTAGAAAGAATTTCCCCAGAGGTGGACTGAAAGGTTTACACTGTCATACTATATATCAGCACTTACAAATTAAAGTGAATAAATATATACTTTTATTGACACATAAATGGAAACCTTTAAATGATTTTAAATAAATTTCATATACTTACAAGTACTTCTTACATATAAATGAACCTGTAGAGCTTGTTAATGATAAGTATAGATAATACAAATAAAATAAGCAAAATGTAGATAATACAAATACAAAAATCTAAGTTGTTTGGTGGTGTACATTTCTTAGGATGATTTTTGTACGAGTTATCCAGGCTGTATTTCTAAAAGTTTGCCATATATACTGTACACTATACATGTTTATTTGAGAATTAGCTCAAATTTTTTTAAGGTTTATGAACGCCAAGCTGTTCAAGATGGCCGCATTATCAGAGGGAACCCACAGCACGCTGATGATGTCATAAGGAAGCCTGAGCTCTTGTGATGTGTTTAAAATGTGGCGCACTTATCCACTCTAAACATGGCTGCCACAGCTGGGCTCTGGCATTTCATCAAACCAAGTATACACACACACACACACACGCAACCAATACTAAATTTGCCCAGGAGTGTACAGAGGATAAAAATAGAGGCACTGAATGTAGGATGTATATTAGATTGATAGTACACACACGTCGTCTCAGCAGGGAGGCGCTCATGACATGAAAGGCTTCATAATCAAAACCCTGCTGAGGGTGGAGCCATGCCAAAACATGCAGATGAGCATGCAAATGAGAGCCGAGCCAGCTGGGACTGTGCGACTGGTGACTGAGGAGCCATGCATTTATAATAAGAATGTAACATGCGTGTGAGAGTGTGTCTGGTGGAAAGGCTGAATCTCTGGGGAGGGTTAGTGGGTTCAGAGGGGAGAGAGCAGCAGTGAGAATGTTATACTCTCTCGGAGGAGAAGTAACTATGCCTGCTGTGGACGCTATTCATTTTAAATGAAGAACATCCAAACATAAGAGTTTCGAAAGCGTAATCCTCATTAGCACATGAGGGCTCATCTATAATGCAGAAGCAACCCCCACATCCTCTGGTCAAAAAAGAAAAACAGCACACTCTTGCACAAATCTTTCAGTACAGCGAATAAACACTTCTCCTCACACATGCCAGCAGTATGCAAGAAATGTAAACAATGTAGATGAGAGATTTATAGCCCTTTAGAGAAGCACATGCACCAAGCATGGTTTCTGCCTTGTACGCTAATCTGATTTAAATTGTTACATATAAACAATATGTTTGACAATTCACAGCCACTTAAACTGAGGTAAATTGGTAAGGTCTGAGGTTTGGGCACTGTTTAACAGCCCTGAAACCCACCTGAGATCTTACAGCCGTACACTTCAAAGCGCAGGGCAATGCCCGTCTCCCACGTATAGGGTCGGATCCGGATGAAGCGTGTCAGCGTGGGTTTGGGCAGCAAGGTCTTCACGACATCTGTGGGGTTGGTGTTGCCCAGGAAAACCTGCCACAGAAGCAGCAAACCCCACATTAATTATTAACATGCTTTCTGGAGAGGATTCATCAAGGACAGTCCCCAGAAGCTGTAGCTTTCTATCCTATAAACATAGCAGCATAGGGAGACGATGCAGTAAATATGATAATAATTACAATAAACATTTTTGATAAATACCTCAATATTCAATATGTATATTACATGATGACAGTTCATATATATATATATATATATATATATATATATATATATATATATATATATACTTTTACATAACATTTATGAATGTTCCAAGAACAAATGTACAATTTATGGAAGAGAAACATTTTCTTCAACATTTTGAGTTTACACTAACGTTCCCATCATGTTATTTTTTGGTGTTGATTAATTTTCTATAACAGCAGCTATAACAATAGTTCGAGTTGCAAGGCACATCACAAGTTTATACAGTTTATGTTATAGTTACATTCTGTAGTAACAACTTGTATGATTTGTATGGCGGACATGCCACATAATCTAATAAGACTAAAACAAATATAAAAAGTTTAACAATTAAGGCGTAAGAAGAAATTTATTTAAAATTTATGGAAGGAGGCTCCAGTGTTGTTTTGCAGACATTCCATAACATTATATGTAACTGTAAATGGATAAAAATACGAAGTGTCATTCATTATCACTGGTAAATTGCTGTGGTAGAAGAGGGGATAAAAGACTTCAGGATATGCTGTTATAGGAATATAATTAACTTTTAACACATTTTGTTTTATTCCTTACCTAAATGGGAGTCTTGTGTGAGTAAACCATTTTCTAGATCACTTCAGGAACATTATTTCTGGAATGTTGAAGCCTAACCTTCTCAGAAACTGTTGAACACTTACTGAACATTCAGATAACTTTTTATGTTAGAAGGGAAGGGTGTTTACACTTTTGTCCAAGTGAGCACTTAAAATTAAATTAAACACATTAAATACAAATATACTGATGGTTTAAACAGGAACAAGAGGTTCCGTCAACATTAAAGCTAACCACTTTCAGTTCATTTATTTAACTGTAGGTGCTGTAAATGCTGCATTCTCTCACTTTTTACTGGTTTCTGAGCTTAACGAATCACAATCACTTCTAGCCAGTCTTGCTCTGATTGGCTGCATGTAGGCAATAAAGAAAGAAATAACGAAACAGACAGATGGTTTGCAAACAAAATATATTAGCAGCTACGATAAAAGTAAAACAACAATATTGAATTTTACACAGCTTCATAATTTAGTACTGGTTATGAATTCAGCTCCTAACATAGCCGGCTGTAGAGAGAGACACGGGGAGGCTTTGTTCTACTCGTCAGTGGTTCAAACGCCACAGAGAAAGTTCAAACCCTGTCCAATTATGGTTCTGTCCATGTGGTCACTGTGCTAAGTACAGCTCATTTAGTGGCTTTGTCAGATATCGTTACATCTCCCAGATCTAGTTTGAACTGACAGCTAAAGTGTGTTCAGCAGGGGAGGGAAATCCTACGTGCCAGAGGAAAGGAAAAGGGTTTGGAGGGAAAACCCTTGTTTTTCCTCTCTTAAAACATTACACACTTCTCAGACTACAGGTCATTGAATATACTCAAGAGCACATAAATGTGTCTGAGTTCATGCTTTATTTTTATTAAGGTCCTGAGCGTATTTACTAAACCTTGTCCAAGCGACTTGAATGCTTTTGACCTTTCAGCATGTTGTTATTTGGTTGAGATGAGAAGTGAGATAAGATGAGATGTGGCTGCATGCTCCATTCCTATGCACACACAGCTGTTAAATCTGTCCACTTGTATATGCTAATGTGCTTAGATGTATTTAAGGATGTCTGAAGCAGTGAGACTGTAATACCTGTAGTCTATCCTTTGCCACTATTCTCTATTCTCGCTGCTATCTCAGGTCTCTGGGTGCAGCTTGTCAAATGTGTGTGTGAGGCAGAGAACAACACAAGGAGCTCTCTTTAAATGTCACGCCGAAGCTCCATCCAACTGCACTAACTATTAAAAGCTTTTTTTGGAGAGCAAGCGGCAACCACAGAGGCAAACTGCAACCTCAGCGGTCTGCAAATGGGCCCCTTTCTCACTAAAGCACTTTAGAGCATCCAGAGAGAGAGAGAGAAAGAGAGAGAGACAGTGAGAGAATGGTCAGAACTGTAGAGTGAAGGCTTTATAAAAAGGGAATTGTGATTTTAATGGGGGTCAGGAAAGAAATTGGGCCTTAGGGTTTACACACAACAATACACATCCTCACACACATGCACAGACACACACACACAAACACACGCAATGACTAATCAACTTAAGTCTATTTAAACATTTTCTAACTTAATATAAGACAAAAGAAGAATGAAAGATGCACACCTACACCTGATATCTATTTGACGAGGGAGTCCTAATACAGAGTGAGGACCAGCTGCTCAAACACACAACTCTTTCCCTCACTCCTTCCATCCAAAAGCCTCTGTTTATTAATCCCTTTTTTGTTTGGTTTCATTCTTAAGTGATGAAATCCCCACCACAAATGTTGACATCATTCAACACTCACAAAAAGACAAAAAAACTCTAAATAAAAAAACTCTCTCAGCCTGTCTGGCTACTGTGGTTGTTTTGGAGTTGTTTTTAATGTTTTTTTTACTGCGCTTGTAAATTCATTCAGTCTCGGAAAGCGTTAGCATTCCAGGCTGAGGGAATAACGGAGTCTGAGAGACGCGAGTGAGCATGGTGGTCTTTATGGAGACGGATACGTCATGGATACTTCAACAGATGAGTTCTCTGTTGGCACTGACACTGACACATAGGCATAAAATGATACAGTGAAGTCTCTCCTGAATTAATATCTATACCAGGCTGTACAAGAGATATGCAAAAATCATCAGCATGATTCAGATTTATAGTTTCAGATACACATTTTATATAGCAATTGTCTTACTGCAGCACTGAGAGCTTCAGATCTGAGCTCTCCTGGGTAAAAATGTGAAATAGAACTGTAAAGGCATTTTTCTGAGCTTAATAATAATAGCTTAATAATAGCTCGATATGGAAGGAGTGAATCAGGTGAAATATAAGATAATATATTTTTTTCTCCACCACACATGCATGATGATGTAATCAAATATCCAATGACTTAAAGGTGACCAAAATTCATTGTATTTTGACAACAAGAATTTATCTTTTGTTTCTTAATGATTTATACTCATGAATCATGCACAATACTACCTGGAACTTGAACTATCAAGGTAAAATAAAAAGGTCAGTTTTGATTTCATACTGCCTTTAAATCAAAAGATGAAAGAGCATTAAACCAAGATGCCTGTGATAATATCTTCCCATATCTAATTTCCTTATACAGCAAGTATGTAGGGAATAAAACCTGATGAGGAGTGCTGTTATTGGAAAATAATCAATGACAGGGTGGTGTGATATGCCCAGTCTGTAGCATACTGTTACCACCCTGACGTTGATGTTTCCAGTAACAGAATGTTCATAACAGCATGTGTTTTATTCCTCTTATGCCACAGCAATTTGCCAATAATTAAATTTTTTTACTCATTAAAGAACAGCACACCATACCTTTTATCTGTTTATAGCTATGTTTAATGTTGTGGTTTGTGCCTGTTATCACTTATGTTATAGCAGCTATAAACAGTCATTCCTTCACCAGCCTGTCTTTTTCTCTCTTTTTAAGTTAATAAGGGAAAAAAACACAACTTGTCATCTTACAGAGAAAGAGCAAAGCCCTTCATCCTAATGCCTTAAAGGAATAGTTTTACCCCTGACTGTGACAAAGCACTGACACTGGAGACACTGTATTAAAAAGAGAGCATTAATATAAACTTTGCTGGAACTGCAGTCAGAGCTGCTGTTATTTAAAAATTAATCAACACCTACAGACCAATCAGAATCAAGAATTCAAAGGCACTGTGGTATAAGATGATCTATAACATAATTTCAGGGTGAGGGTCAGTGTCAATAAAGAGCTCGTACCTTCTGTTTGGAGCCTTCCTTCAGTGTGATCCAGTCTTCCCCGTTGGAGCTCACGTCCACCTTGTAGGACTTCACATAATACTTTTTAGTGGTCTCCTGAGAGATGGCACCTTGAGTCCCAATGGCTGAGACGAAGCGCAGGAAACCCAGATCAACCTGAGTAAAGAAAGAGCAAGTCGTACAGTTAACAGCATGATAGTATAGACGACTACTGTAAAACATGTCTAACGTGTGACGCTTTCATAACCACATCAGGGACCTAGAAGGTATGATTGATTTAATGAAGAGTTTAATAAAGGGTGGTGGTGACAATTTAATTTCCTGTGATAAGACACAGGAGCTTATTGGATAACTGGGAGATATGGGACTTGTCTGGCTAAGTGACTAAAGCAGTAAAAATGCATAAAAGAGGAGCGATTTTTAGATGTGTGCTGTATGAAAAGATGAATGCTTCATAAATGAATCATGAGCTCTGTTATCATTATGGAAGGATACCAGTAAGGAGAGAGAGAGAGACTAAGGGTTACTGGCAGAGACTGAATGTACAGGAAGCGTCTGAGCGTGTCTATGTGTGTGTTGCTGTTAGCAAATGTCTACTTTTGCAGACTTTGCAGTTTCTCAGATTTAAGACAGACCAAGCAGGAGCACGTCTGTTAAACTAGTGACACAGATAGACTCTCGCTGTGTATGTGCTTTATGATATTACCGTACATACGATTATATCCATGAAAAACACATCCCGTCTTCCCTGTCCTGTCTCGCTTCCTGTCGGCACACATGGACTAGACTGTACATGACCCGCTTACCCAGTGCTTAAAAAGGGATTGATTTTGCAGTTTGTGCTATTGGCTCTGTCTGATCGCTGGGATTAAACTTTCTTCTTGACTGTATGGTGATCTACCTCAACCCCAATAACATTACTGATATTACAGTTATGTATAGAATTAACTGTACATGGACAAAATGGGGCAAAAGAGCAAAAGTAGTGTGTG
The DNA here is from genome assembly GCF_027358585.1 of Pangasianodon hypophthalmus. NCBI lineage: Eukaryota > Metazoa > Chordata > Actinopteri > Siluriformes > Pangasiidae > Pangasianodon > Pangasianodon hypophthalmus. Next base: position 26,697,230 of record NC_069710.1, read on the forward strand.
AGAGATTTCTTTATTAAATGTATGGGAAAAGGACACAACCAAGGGCCATTGGTTTCATCATTTCATCATCAGGACGTTGAGGTCACACCTCAGACCAGGAAGTCAAGTATATTTAACATTTGCACACTATGTCAAGGCATATTGAAATACTTGTGGTAAGGGTCAGGTTAATTGCTGACATGTAACATTACAAGTCACAGAACACATAAACCACACAAACACTCACACACATACACACACTATAAGAGCAATCACTATTAACCAAATACTGCACTATACAGTAAATGTGCAATATAAAGTGACTCAGTTACACTGGAAATAGGGGAATGAACTGGACTAGAGGGAATGTAGGAACCTTCGAGCCTGCAGGTAATAAGTTTGTCAGCTTGGCTGTAGCACATTTTTTCCCCACTGTTTTTGTGTTCAAAAGAAACTAATAAAGAATCTACTGAAAGTGGCCTAGGAACATCTCTACAACTGTAGCTTCATTAAATCTATGTATTTACATGAAAATACAATCTGATAAAGCCCCCATGTCCTTCTCTCATCCCTAAAAGCTAGCAGCTAGTAAACTACATTGCATTTACAGGTATATTTCAGTATCAGCCTTAATTTACATTGTTATATTCTCAGTAGGCCGAGAATTAACCTTTCAAAATACGACAGAATTTTCATTACAAATACTAGCAAAATTAGCAAGCTAGCTAGTCTTACACACCGGTCCTGAGGCTAAACATTTCTGGCTACTAACTGTTAACCTCTGATTATTTGCTGATTGGACTTAGATGTATAAGACACTGAGCATATTTTGTGACACACTACTATATAAAGTACTCTGAATGTGTGAAAACCACTCAATATAATCTGAATCAGCCATCCAAGAGATGTTAACCATTAATCACATTTTTAAGTTCAAAATTAGCACCAAAAGATTCCAGTACTCATGGAAGTGCTGTAGTCTCCACACAGCAGCTAGGCTAACTGCACATTAAAATTCTGGCTGGGTTTAGGCAGAACATTGCTGGCTGTTTTTCTTGACATGGCTTTCATTTCATATTAAACACTCATTCTACTGTAACTTCCAAGACTTCCAACCTAAGAACAAAAACAGATGGAAAGGCACGCAAACCGTCTAGTTCGCTTTTTTATGCCTCATTTCAGAGGGTATAATGTAAATTTAAAGAAATTGAACCAGATCTGCTGTCTCAGAGCACAACCAGCTTTCAATAAAATCTCACATTTCTTCTGCTGCATAAACTTAGAGTGAAAATAGTCTTCTGGTTTACAGTATTTATTTTTAATAAGAGTGGAAACAAACACATAGAAACACCAAAGTGGGTTGTGAGTTGTCTCTTTGAGTAGATGTAGGCCTCGATGAAGTCTGTGTGGCCTTGAGATTCCAATTAGGACATAACTTTAACCTCATTTTCCTTTTAGAAATGATTTAATCTAGGCATGCCTATTCATCTATGCAGGGGTATTCAAGTAAAATTTGTGAAGATTAAAATTTGTAAAATTCCTTGCTTACAAAGGACCAGATAACAACAAACACGACTAGTGATAACTTTTAATGCTTAACCATTGAGAATTAGTACATACCTATAAATAAGGCACATTAATTGGAAGTGGGAATGCTTTGTTTCGCACTGGCACTTCACATTATCACTTTTGACTAGTGCCAAGGACTCTGAACACATGAGACGTGTGATTTGAACATGAACTGGAAGATGAATGCACCTGGTTTACCTGGTGTTAATTATATTATTATAATAATAATTATAATATTTCTTCACTAAAATATACGGATATGGGTTTTGAGAGAAGTGGCTGGAGTAGGAGGAACAGGAACAAAATCTGCATCAGATTTCCCAACATCACATTGTGTTCCATGGCTATACAGAGAGCAGCATTAGCACAGCTGATAAGCCCTAATTAACTCACACATAACCTCCGTGAATGCACAGGAAGCTTTCCAAAAGACTACCACAGTACCTTAAAAGGAAAGGGGCATGTATTGCACATTTCCCTGACCCTGACTTTTTCACAGAGAACACCATGAACACATTAGTATGTCTCTATATCTGGACATGCACTCTCAGTCTACAGCCTGGGAAACGTCAGGTCAAACATTCCAGACTGTCGTTGAGTAAAAACATCAATCTTCGGTGAATGTGATGTGTTTTGTTAAACAGATTGGATTTATGGACAGGACGCAGAATTGCTAGCGGCTGTAACCATTGTGTGTGAGTTGGACCCCTGAAGTCCACTGAGAATTGTGTCCTTTGTGGTCAACTTGCACCTATTTTCTACTTTCATCATTTTCTCTTCTCTTTCTTCAGATACGCGGCACTTAAGCAAGCTGGAAAGCTGGTGAAATGCCAATCGTTAGGCAGACAAGCTAACACAATCTAGGTTTTGAGTGTAATATTATATCACACACCCTCTAATTAAACTCAAAAAAGTAAGCATGCCATGTCTCCTATATGAGTGAAGCCCCAAATGTGTTTATGACCTTATGTATGATTTATAGTGTTTCCATGACTGTTCTGTGGGAAAAAATCCTGTTTTTTGCTCATTAATTATCTAATAAAAGGGCATGCATGGCCACAGGCAACCTCTCATAATCTAATTGGCTAGAAGTGTCATTTTGCCACAGGGTATACAGTCAGGTCCATAAATATTGGGACGGTGACACAGTTTTGGTAATTTTGCCTCTGTACACCACCACAGTGGATTTGAAATGAAGCAGTCAAGATGTGACTGAAGCGTAGACTTTCAACTTTAATTCAAGGGGTTTAACAAAAATATTGCATTAACCGTTTAGGAATTACAGCCATTTTTTACAGAGTTCCTCCATTTTCACAGGCTCAAAAGTAATGGGACAAACTAATATAATCATAAATATTAGGATTATTTTTATTACTTGGAGGTAAATCCTTTGCAGTCAATGACTACCTGAAGTCTGGACCCCATGGACATCACCAAATGCTGAGTTTCCTCCCTTGAGATGATTTGCCAGGTCTTTACTGCAGCCATCTTCAGTTGCTGCTTGTTTGTGGGTCATTCTGCCTTCAGATTTGTCTTCAGTAAGTGAAAAGCAGCTCAGTTGGGTTGAGGTCAGGTGACTGACTCGGCCATTTAAGAACATTTTATTTCCAAGCTCTTGGGCTGCTTTCACAGTATGTTTTGGGTTGTTATCCATCTGTACTGTGAAGAACTGTCCTATCAGTTTTGCAGCATATGACTGAATCTGAGCAGAAAGTATAGCTCTGTACACTTCAGAATTCATCCTGCTACTTCTATCAACAGTCACATTATCAATAAACCCCAGTGACCCAGTTCCATTGGCAGCCAAACATGCCCATGCCATAACACTGCCTCCACATGTTTGACGGATGATGTGGTATGCTTTGGATCATGAGCCCTTCCTTTCCTTCTCCATACTTTTCTCTTCCCATCATTCTGGTACAAGTTAATCTTGCATCAGAACTGGTCAGGCTTTTTTTAGAGGTTTTTTAGCAAAGTCTAATCTGGCCTTTGTGTTCTTGAGTGTTACCAGCGGTTTGCATCTTGAGGTAAACCGTCTGTATTTACATTCATGAAGGTGGCTCTTGATTGTAGACTTTGACAATGATAGGCCTGCCTCCTCCAGAGTGTTCCTGACTTGGCTAGATGTTGTGAAGGGGTTGTTCTTCAATAAGAAAAGAATTCTGCAATCATCCACTTCAGTTGTTTTCTGCGGTCTCCCAGGCCTTTTGGTGTTTCTGAGCTCGCCAGTGCATTCCTTCTTTTCAAGAATGTACCAAATTGTTGATTTGGCCCTCCTAAAGTTTCTGCTATCTCTCTGATAGGTCTGTTTTGGTTTTTCAGCCTAATGATGGCCTCCTTCACTTGCATCAACACCTCTTTGGACGGCATATTGAGAGTTCCCATGAACAGCTACCAAATGTAAATTCAACACTTGGAATCAGCTCCAGACCTTTTATCTCCTTAATTTCACATGATATAAGGAGGAAACAGGCCACAGCTGGCCATGAAACTGCTTATCAGTCAATTGTCCCATTACTTTTGAGCCTGTGAAAATGGAGGAACTCTGTAAAAAATGGCTGTAATTCCTAAACGGTTAATGCAATATTTTTGTTAAACCCCATGAATTAAAGCTGAAAGTCTACGCTTCAGTCACATCTTGACTGCTTCATTTCAAATCCACTGTGGTGGTGTACAGAGGCAAAATTACCAAAATTGTGTCACTGTCCCAATATTTATGGACCTGACTGTATATGTCATCTTCTTAATATAAAAATGCCTGATCGTGGATCAGTTTATATCTTTTCATATCCAAACGAATAGCAGGAAAAGCTATCTAAGGTCAGCACCCTTATTCTTAGACAAAAAAAAAAGACTTACACTGGAGAATTCCCAGTGAATGTGTAATGTATGTCAAGGCTAACTCAGGATTAATTTGTGTCTAGAAAGCTAGCTTTACATGGCTGATACAGTACAGCCTCTGATTTTGGATCAGAAGATCATTTTCCAATCTTGAGTACATCATCTAAGATGTAAAGACTAGATCTGGCACAGAGTGAGTGCTTAAAAGCTACATCTGCTTCCACTAGCAGAATAACAGAGACTGCAGTCATTATACTGCTAAATAAAAGGCAAAAAGTGGGAACAGAATTAGCCTGGTTTTGCTTTGTAGGCTGCCAGTTAAGCCTAGTGTGCAATTAGCTCAACAAGGAGAGTGTGTTTTCACCACATTGGGGGTGTGTGAGGAGTAGGGTGTGTGCGTCCATGTTTGATGAGACTACTCTGGTGGTAGTGGATAAGATGAATATGTTGTAATCCTCCCTTAACCCTGTCTTACACTTATTAAACTTTCGTCATGACCCCACCACACACTCATTACTCCTCCATGGTAAGTGTGTGACATTAGGCAGAGTCTTTCTGGTCTAGCAGGTCACGTCTGCCATGGTGGTATAATCTGGGGAATTTAAAGGGCCATGGTGCTTCATAAGTTGATTCCAACTGTTATTTCTCTGCTAATAAGGCTTGTGGGAGGGTGTTTCATTCACTAGGAAGCTTTTTGAAAATGACGTGGTGGAAAACTAGCTGCTTGTGTGAATGTAATCTGAATGCATAATTATATTGTGAATTATACTGTGATTTTCTATTAGTTTCATCCTCCTTATTTGCATTTTTTTTCCCACTAACACAACAGAAGAAAAAAACCCTCAGCATAGCTGATCAGTATAATCACAGATTGTCCTATGTGTCTCAGATACAAATACCATCTGGCAGGGGTCAGACAAGAGCAGTTAGTGGAGAAGAATTGAAGGGCAGGGCACCAAAATGCTTCAGCAAAGCAAACACAAACCTGGCCTGGCAGCTACCATGGGGCAAAGATCGGTTCATCAATCAAGCCATGCTTCTCCTTCTCTCATTTCACCCGTTACCACCTGGCTGTCATGACAGACTGCTCTAAAATTCCATTAACTACAGGTATAATTAATTCGCATTTTCATGAAAATTGTATTAGTGCGCACTGCAAGACCAATAGGCAATTCCATTCATCACTGAATCTACCTGCCGGAATTAGCCTGTGTTATTTTTAGCACCCTCGTACCTCTTTTTAATGGCATTAAATTATACATATTTTCCTCTGAGATGATCATCCATTTCTGACACAAGGAGGAATGCTAAGATTCTGGTTAATAGGCTAGAAGTTATGCACACTTGTAGCATGAGAATGAAAAAATAATACTTCACTTTCCAGAGAAGTGTGTTTCAACGGGCAGCATCCACACTGGGAGGTTTGCCGATTTGTTATTCCCAGTGATTAGCTGGAATATGAAGTCATCAGTTAATAGTGATGTTTAGGCATTTCTTTTCTCAGGAATATCTTTGGCTCACTGAACACTATTACATGGTTAGTACTCAGATCTTACTTGCATCAGCACCCAAGCACAACTGATGAAAAACTGAGCAGTCTGGCAGATATTATTGGTATTACCTACAAACTTCTGCTCCCATCTGGATCGTAAAACTAGAATTCCTAGACTATCTGACAGAAAAATTCCCAGTGTTCCCTTTGGCTTGCACTAATGTCTCTAAAGCTGCTGCTGAGACAATCTGTATTGTGAACATATCACTCTATTAATTTATTATTAGAGGTTTACCTTATTCATTGCCGCCTTTAATAAAAGTAAAAATTATTATTTTTTCCTGATTTATTTCCCCATGCTATGGTTTTATTCCCAAGGTATTGGCTTATAATCTACACATGACCTACTGATGAGTTTCAGGCATTCACTAAAACAAAAACTGAAACCTAAGCAAATGTGCAACATTTAAGGGTTAATATGAACCCTTCACTTCTAGTTAATAGTATTTGCACCCCCATAGTAATGTAGTAAATAATTCATTATTCATTTCAAATAGTTACTATATTTGTTCATGGTTTGCTCTTGCATAGTTACTGGAAACCTTACTGTAAAGTTTTTACTTGTTAATTTGTTACCAGTATGATAAGTAACCACTACAACATCACATTAGCTACCTCTGTAACAGTAACCGAATGTGACTAGCGCAGGTGTGGTGCTAGCAGGGTGACACAGTCTGACACCAGCTCCACAGGCTTCATCATCAGAGATTCTTATGTTAATTACAAGCACATTGTGTAATTACTCATGAGCTGGCATGAGGACAGCTCCTGGCTCAAAATAGAAGCAGCTTTAATTGATGAGTGAAAAAGCTAAGCAAAACAATGGAGAATGGACAGAGCAGCGCTCGGCTGACTGCGGCTAACTGGAAGCACATTTGGACAGAAGGAAAGAAAAACAGGATACGGTCGACTGGGATTGTTACACCGGCTCACACTCTGCGCCCTCCCTCTCTCTTGCCAGCCGTTTTGAGATAAACGAGTGCTCAACAGCCTGTGTGGAATGTTTTCTTCGAGGGAAGTCTGTAATTAGTGCCTGTTTCAGTGGCCTTTTCTGGAATCTTGGTCTGTTTTTTTTTGTTTTTAAAGCAAAATAAGTCCAGGACACAGGATGATGGCATAATGGCCGGGTAGAAGGGTCACTCAGTCATCGTTTCCATCTCTGGACCAGGCACTTTCTCTCCTCAGTTCCATCAATCAAGCAGTGCTGGCTTCCTTCTGATAACTGTGCCCCGCTTAGCGATTTACTTCAGGAGAATATGAGAAGCCTATGTCAAAACATGGGCCTTCATTCTTTTCAGTGCACTACCCTCCTTCTGATTTGTTTCTGATAACCAAACGTTCTCCAGCAGGGCTTTGAAAAGTCTCTTTAGCCTTACTCGGACAGGATTACGGTCTTAGGATGATGTCTGTTCATTCAATGAAAATCTATCTTTTCATTTTTACACAGCAGTTACATTAACACTACATTTCTATAGAGTTGTTTTTCCTAGAAACTATGATGTTTGCATCATACATGGTTTTATGCAGTTATATATGGATTAGCACTTTGAATATTATATTTACGATTTATTTGGTAACATCTAACGGATGATTAAAGAACAGACAGTAATACAACTGCTCATTCGTTTACTCCAGTAGCTGTACCCTTTAATCAGGCTGCGGGATCGTGCTCTTCAAATATGGCTTTTGACTTCTCTTCTGATCAAATCACTCTTGACAACAGCAGGGTATCATCTACATAAACGAACCGCTGTGTATTGAAAAGGGTAGCTTATATATGCTAATATGGAGATATGGACAGGGATTGTTAAAAGGTTTTGATTAATGGAAAAAAAACAAGCTATTCACTCTGTGAAACCTCCATACCATTAGGAGCTAGGCACTGGAGAAGCTTTCATGTATTGACAGTTGACTTTTTCCCAGATAAAATGCATTATTCATGCTTCCGCTTTGATCAATGGCGACTGTCAGAGTGAGCTAGTCGGACTTAAGATCTCAGACTACTTTTGCACCAGCACTCAGGTCTTTGCTCCAGCAGGAATATTTGCTGCTTGACAAAACCAATTTCTCATTACTCGGCATTCTCAAGGGACGGGAAATTGTCTTTCCCAGAGCTTTGCAAAATGGTTCTTTGGTTTTCGGGATGTAGTGTGTCAAAGTCTTTCAAAAAGATAAACTTTCTCTTTGGAGAATCTTAATGTGCTATACAGATGCAGGTGCCTCCTCGGTCTCTGTCACGCTTTAGCAAAAACTTCCTATTAAAATCAGAAATGCAGCCCTTTTGGTAGAGAAATGTGTGGAAACCTTTTTGTCTTTTTTTGGTGTGTAGCATGTAAAAAAAAACATCTGTGATATGTGCTTGATGGGAGCAGACTTTCAAATAAAGCTCAAAATACGCACATAGTGAAAGAAACATGGGTGCAAGAATCCCTATCTGACTTCCATGAATGATATAGGAATATGCTGCAAATTGCATTGGGGAAAATTCATAAAATAAACAATGAACTGCTGACATAAGTGAGGAGAGGTGAAGCAGGGAGGAGTGGGTGATTTGTGCATGCCCGCCTGGATTGCACCATTAGAGGGCGAGAGATTGTTGTTGTGGCTCACCAGCAAGCTTAATGAAGGCGTAATGAAGAATTCGTCTCCCTTAATAAGGCTTATAATTAAACCACTTCACGAGTGCAGGTTGAAACGAGAGAGAAAGAGAGAGAGGGGGGATTTCTTTAAATTATAAATCACTCAACCTCACTCATTCTCAGCAGTCCTCCAGCTTTGTTCCCTTGGAAACAGATGCGTGGGGCAAAACTTTGACATCTGATTGGCCAAGAGGGAGTAGCATGGGAATATCAGATCAGGGCTTGAAACAGAATACGTTTGATTTGCCTGAAATTTTCCTGCCAAAAAGTACCCCTTCTAATCAATACTCGTCTGAGGATTTGAAGCGGCTGCTGGATTTTGCTTCTCGTACTCGGCGGGAGACAGTCCATTTAGAATTTCATTAAAATCTGAAATGACTAAACAAGTTCCAGTAAGTAGAGAGGGCTGCTTAATTACACTAGATAAAATATGAAATGGCAAGTGTGAAACGGTGTGGAACCGAGATGCTGATTGAAAGAGGCAACCATTTTTTTTGCCTCTATTTTTCTCTCACAGCTATGCTTTAATGGAACCCATTTACATCCAATGAAGAGAATAAATTGTTTGACATTTCAGATCTCTTCTGCACTTAGATACATTCCATATATTTGTGGCTATAGATTTGAAAGTCTAGTTTTTAGAATAACACTGCAATCCAGCCACAAATGCACGCTGTAATCGGACCGATATTTAGACCCTTTAGTTGCGGTCTTTAAAACAAGCAGAGCCAATTATCGATTGTCTTTCAGACGACATCTTAGTGGAACAGTAGTCTAAAGTGTAGTCCATTTTGTAAGACTGAAGACCCAATCAATGCCATATTCAGAGGATCCAATAAACCACAAGGCCGAGGAGTCTTTCAAGGCAGACATTTTTAATAGGGGAAGAACCTGGAAGATGGACAGCTAATGATAGGATAGAGAGAAGAGATGGAAACATAAGGACTGCAAACAGCCCTCTTCTTGTCTGCCCTTCACATTGTACCCTAGAGGCTCCCTCTCTCTTTTCCTCTCTCTCCCTATATTGCATGAAGGAATTCCCCTTCTTAACATGGTGGCCTCAGAACAAAACTTCTGCCTCATAGGAAGCACCCGAGAGCCTCTTCCTGAATCAAAAGCAGCCTGAAACACCATGGTTCCTCCTCCCTGCTGGACTAAGAGCTCCTTCTATTGATTCAATTAGTCTGCAAGTTAGAACATGGGGCCTCCAGGACAATATTTTGATAGCAATAAGGAAAAGATCTTTTATGGACTGTTTGTAGACCTCCCCCAGCAAATATTTGACTGGCTCAGATATTAGCCCCCTGAGGAATGAGGCCTAAAACTTTCCAGAGAAGTGAAGATTGTAAAATAAATAAGTGTAGGTTCTGATGATGTCTGCAGGCCATGAGTTACAACAAAACTGAAACTTGCAGAAAAAAAGTATGTACCCTGATGTCACACAATGACCCCTTCCTGAACACTTCCATCTAAAAGCGTACTTTGGAAGAAGTTTGTTGTGCATGAGAGAAGATATATCCTAGCATCCTGTTCTAGATTGAATCCATACTGAGTTCAGACCAAAGCAGATGGTGTGTGTCACATACACACTGTTGTGGTTATAGGAATGTAGAGCCTGGGGATCGTCATGTGGCCTTCAAGGATTCAGCCGGTTTAGGGATTTGCAGTCAACAAAAGGCTATTCTAACAAAAATGGTCTTCAATAAGGAACGACAAAAGCTTGACAAAAGCAATAAGCTGTGGCAAAAGCTTTAAATCTGGTACAGGTTTAGCACAGAAATACCTCAAACACTAAAAACGTGAAGATTTGAAGGTCTACAAGCTACCTAACATTGTATAACATAAAAGGCATAAAATCATAAAGGACACTGGCAGACATTTTTTCAATTTTACTTAATCAAAGCAGGAATGTTGGTTACTGTATAAGAGGTTATCCTGAGCTACCTGAATCCACTCTTTGTTGGAGTCTTCCATTGGTGTCCAGCCGTTTTCAAAGTTATTGAGTCTGGAACGCTGTGCAGACCAGCTGGGATTATACTCCGATGAGGCCTCAATCTGCTCTGAGGGAATCTCGCCGGACTCTACGCCCAACGGCTCCATGCAGTCAAAGTCTGAAAGTGATAGAAACAATAAAAGAAAAGTTAGAGATGAGTTTCTAATAAAGCCTACATCCCATGCGACCTTGAAACACAGCAGTCCTCTAGGGACCGGGCCACTCACGCATGTAGCACTTTCCATCTCTGGTGACCAGAATAACACACAAGCTCTCTCCTTCACTATACAGAAAAATGGTTTTAATGGATACACTCTAGGAGTGTACTACATTATCACATAAAATGTTGTTCATAAAACATTCAAGATTAAGCTTGAAGGAGGAAGAGGAGTTATGGAGAACATGAAGAACGACTGCACCTAGTCGGAAAAGTTTCCCTCTTGGCAAGTTAGGTATTTGGCAAACATTAAACCTGTTTGTTTAGGCTTGTGCTGCTGGAATGGGGAGCCAGGGAAAGGACCATATATCACTCTGATCACCCTGCCACCCAGATTGTGGGCATCACACTCTGTTTGTATTGTTGTGGGGCAATCGACTAGAGGCATGCTGGCTTGGTGGCTAGGGACAAAAAGGTCAGTCAGAGTTCAACCCCTGACCCTGAAGGGTCACTGTCCAGACGCCCAGAGACAGAAGAAAGCGGGGAGAGAAGAATGAGCTGAGAGATGAGGCTAATTTACTAGTCTGCATACATATGCACAATGATGTACTTATTATCACTGATTAACACTGCAGTTAATTGCCCAGACCAAAAGCCCAGACACATGCGTGCACGCACACACATACATTAATGCAGTGTGGGTACATTTTCGCATTGCCTAACTATGCAGCTAAACCAGCATTTGCAATGAACCCACTCACACACACACACACACACACACACAGACACACACACACTGTGGCTCAGAGACGCTGGTCTGGGTACTTGTAACAGATGGACAGAGCATCTGTGTTATCTGATAGACAGCAGTTTGAGCTGCGCACACTGACTGTTCGCACACTGCATCTCCGTATTCTCATCACACACACACACACACACACAAGATATCAACTCCCCCCTACACTCTCTCTTCCTTTCTCTTAAAAAAATCTTCCCTGTCATAAAGCCAGGATTACATTACACTAGTTACAATAATGTTTACTCTGCACTGGTCTGCCATTTTTGGGGCAGCTGGAATCTACATTTGGTATAGAACGTGTGCAGAGTGTGTGCACACACTTATTTCTCACAGAGTGTATCAAATGTTTGATTTTTTGACCAGACTCTCGATACCATCAACAAAACTTTAATAGATCCTGTCAGTAAAATAAAACAGTAAATACAGTAAGTGGATAAGTACAAATATCAGACAAGCATTTGCATCCACGGTGGAGATCCTCAGTGGAGTTGTGGAAGGTGCACGAATGACATAAACGTGAAGAACGAAAAGCAAAAAAAAAGCAAATGTGTAACGAGAAAGCAATTTTTATGTGAGTTTAGAGGGTTCAGTTCAGTTTAGCAACTAGTTGCAAGTTTGCTTGTTGAGTGTAACTGCTGATATTTCATCATAAAAATCTACAAAACTCAGATTGAAAATGTGTAACGGACAGCTTCGAGTCTTGTAATCAGATTTTAAATTATTCAAAATTTGTAGAAAATGTTTGTAGTTAATTTGTTTGCCCTAGTGTACATATGTATATCTGATACGTACTCTGTTGTATATTTATATATCCTATTATATAGTTTATCCTCCCTCATAGGATAATCATGTAAGCATGTAAATGACTAAGAAATAAATCCCCCATTGAGCACATAAACCTGCTACATTTCTCTGACTCTCACATTTAACCCACAGCCAATTCCCCCACTATATGAGCACATCCTCCGCAGCACCCTGCTCAGGCACCGAGGAGAGGAGGAGGCCCTTGGAATGCAAATTTACGGAGGTGATAAATAATTGATAGCTTGTGTCTGAGTCTCACAGCTCCAGTTCAGCAGACGCAGAAATAGTTCCCCAGCAAGGGCTGAAAACAAGCAGTGAAGACAAAGCTGCTGCTTCAATCCCAGTAATCAAAAATCTCAATGTACTATTAATACTTTATATACACAACAAATTCTATTCATAGATAATAATGTATGTGGATTGAGCTATAGTAGCTCATTTACTCAAGAGGGTTCAACTAAAGGTAATGATCAAGAAATCCTAGCTGGCAGACTTGAAGTATATAAGATGTAATCATCAGGTCTGGCCAATACAGAGAAAGCTGGCGCAGACTGGAAAGATTTATGAAAGCACTATGGTGGTGGTGTGTAAATGTTGGTGGTATGTTCGGAAATTAAAATAAATTACTTAGTCAGAACATCTCTTCAGCTGGGGCGAGGAGGTGAATTCTCCGGGTGAGTGAGTAAAAATAGTGGCAGGGAGCTGTCTGGTAATATGTAGGTGTGTGTGTGTGTGTGTGTGTGTGTGTGTAAGACAGGCTTCATAAAACAGGGGAGATGGGCCATGACTTCTTACACATTCACTTAATGAAAGAGTGCCGCAGCTGAGCATTTAATAACTTCCTCTGAAGCTTCATCGTTATCTGTAAGAGCGTGAGTGTGTACGTCTGTTTGTGTGTGTGTGTGTGTGTGTGAAGCAGATGCTAATTTCAAATATATATTGCTTGTACATCTTTGCTATGTGCTAAGACTGCCCCAGACTGTATAGATGATGTAGCTTTACGATGCAAATAGCAATGCTGACAAAAGTGTGCTATTTGATAAAGTGTGTGTTTTTGTAAGTGTGTGAACTGAACTGTGAAAGCCACTTTCCTATTTGTCTCTACTTTTTTATCATGAGATGAATAATAAAAAAACACATTAATAATGAGAAAGTATATATTAGTCTGAGTTATGGTTACTCACCCTCGGGCACAGTCCTCTCCACTACGGTGAAGTTAGCGGAGAAGCCCTCCTTAGCGATAGCGCTGTCCGTGTTGATTGTCAAGGCCAATATTCCGGTGTAGGAGATTATTCGGCCCGGAGTGTTCTGCCCACAGTAACGGCCGATGTGCGGGCCAACTGCACAGAGAAAAGAAATGAGAGTGGGTGGATTTAGTTGAGTTCTAACCTTTTATAAAGGTTCATCTAGCTAGAAGCACATTTTAGTCAAATAAATAAAGAAATACTGAAACATTTATTGTTCAAGGGTAAAGATCCATGTAAATAATAGTGTCAGATAATTCAGTCAGGAATTTGTATTGCTAAGGCCACTCTGTAACAGCTGAAGGACACACTAATACTAAAGGCACTGACGTTCCTTAACTTCCAGCTCAGACGTAGGAAATTGACAGCAAACTTCCCGCACCCCGTTGTCACCATGCTAATAAAGGCTAAAACAGAAAAGTGCTGGTGAGCACAAGGCAAGTGCTTCTTCACTGTCATAAATTCCTGGGCTCTTTCTTAAAGCTGAGCTCTGATTTGGTCCTGGGGCAATGCAGGTCACAGCCCAGTGACTTCCCAAGCCTCTCTCCAAAAGAAAATAGAGACATGAGATAAACAAAATGGCATGAAAGGACAGCTGTAAACGGAGGTCCAGAGACATGTTGCACTGAGCAGAGCCAATATGTGTGTCTTATTTGAGAAAAAAGAGGGGGTTGGGGAAAAAGTAGTTAAAAGAGATTTAAGTGGAGGAAAGAGATGGAGAGACTGATAAAAAAAGAACAGTATAATTATAAAAAGAGGGTTAGCTAGCTAGCCAGGTTGTCTGTCCCCATTAAATCTCTCCTTCTTGTTCTTTCTTTATTCTCCCTCTCTCTGGCTCTTATCTCTGATTAGCAGCTCTGTGATCTGAGGCGAGTGACAGACTCTTGCATCGTTCAGCACATGCTACACACACACTTCCAGAGATGAAAGAAAAAGCTGTCAGCTGTGTATGTGCGCGTGTATGTGTGTGTCTGTCTGTTCTTATGAGGACCAGATAGATTAATCTTACCATGACTTCATAGAAAGTACAACAAGACACTCCAGGTGCGAGTATATGTGTGTGTGTGTGTGTGTGTGAGTGGTTAGTGTCAAAGATGACCAGGCTCTGAGCACCAGATTTATCTCAACATATAGAATTGTATTTTTTTTTAGCTTAAAATTTCAATATTGCAAAATCTCTGCACCGTGTAATGTTTTGCAGTTGGGAATCGTTCTCTCTGCCAGGCACATGCTGCTTTAAGAGTAACCGTGGAATCCGGGACGGCTTTCTCCCTCTGGAACGCCATCTCATGCTTTCCACCCTAATGCACTATTGATTGGTGCGGCTCCACAGGTAATGCAGCGGCCGTCTGAGTTGGGCAGACAAGTAGCAGCCAAAGGCCAGAGCGTCCTGCTTTGCTTGCAAAGCCAAGTTTTCCACCTCACTCATTCTTCTGTTCTGTCCAACAGAACACACAAGGGCCACTGGCATAACCTCCTAGTGTCATTTTCCTAGTTTTTTTTGACTGCTGCTTTTGTCCTGAAACTCAATTTCTTTCATTACAACTTGAATGCTAAACACAATTTACATCAATTAACAAACTGTACACTATTCTTTGGCAATTTATATATTTTTTTTTATTTGGATATTTGGAAGGTGTAAAAACAGTGAAATGTCAAAAATGCTAATAAGAGGTACTTCTGAATATAACATGAAAATGTGGTCCTTTTGACTTTGGAAGAATCAGTGTTTAGGTGCTTACAGAGAACTGTTGCTAGGCAACTGGCAAGTAGGGTCACCAAGCATAAACTAGCTTATGACTGAGGTTAATGATTAAGCTAGTATGCAGATGCTGAGTCTTTATATGAATATTTATAGCCAGAATGACAATGGAAACTAGACTAAACTGTCAGAAATATCAACATTTTCCCAGATGTTTTGGTAAATTATGAAGAAAATTCTCTTGTTTACTATAATTACTGTAATTGTGTTTAGCATTGATCGCTAACCGAACCTCTGTGGCAACTTTTTGTAGCCAGGCATCCATTTAACTGTAAAATTAATCAGTAAGACTCCCTCAGCAAAGATTTAATTATCGATTGTTGTCAACTGGTTTGATCAGCTTGGCCTAAGCTGGAGATTTCAGCAGCATTGGTAACAGTGCGTTGATCTGTATCTGTTTTGTCTTTGTTTTTGAGTTTTTTCACATATTATTTTCAAGCTGTATCTGTCGTATCGTACACTACTGTCAAATGACAAAGCATAGTTTACTCCATCTGACTCAATAACACGGTAACATGTAGTCTGAGAAATGAAGTGAATGCACATGATGACATGCTTGATTATTCAAGATTTAGAGCTCGCTCTGTTTCTAATCACATGGTGCCACCTTTCCGCCAGTTTCTGCACCTCTAAAAATAAAAAGTGATAATAAAGTGAAATCTGGAACAAGCCTTCAGGTATTCGCAGGCTTCGCTCCTGATTTGGATGCCAGTTTGCTCGTTCCACCTTGCGGGAGTTTTCACAGATCAGAGGCACCAGACACTGAACACAGCCTCCAGAGCTGTGAATAGGATTTTTTTTTTTTTTTTTTTTTATGAGCAAACTATTAGGAGCCAACCTTTTCATGAAATCTTACATGCAATAAAAGAATGGAAGCTCTTTAACAGCACACACAGATGATTACGTGATGCCTTGCTTATGTGCGCTCAAGCAGCCTAGCAGCCACTCTACTGACTCCATTACAGCTGAAGAAAATGGCCTATATTCATCAAGTGCCTTAGATGCAGGTTGCATGTCAAGGATCATGCATCTGTTCTCAAAATAAATGTATCCACAGGGGGAAAATGATCTTAGAATGTCTGAGAAGTTAAATATGGCCAGTATGTGTGGAGAAGTAGTGTTTGTGTATGTGAGACATGATCTCGAGCCCAGCTTGGAGGGGCTTTGCTTTGCGTCATCAGTTTAAGGCCAGAGTTTCCTTCCATTCTCCCCAGAGATCAATCACAGTGCATTGTTCAGGAGCGATAGTATCTACTCATGCTGATAAAATGTGCATATTTGCAAGGACAAGGGCTCCCTGCTGACCTCTAGCCCAATGTTGGAGAGAGACTACAATATCTCTGTTGTGTTTGTCAGATCCAGCCCTAAAAAACACTAACTAAAGGACAGAGAGGCTGTGTTATGGGCAGAGACAACAACTAGGGCAAAGAGTTACTCAAAGTAAGGCAAAGAGTGTGAGGTTGTCTGCATCTCAGATTGTGACATTATTTGATCATCACTGATATTATATTATTTAAGCATTTCTGCTTCACACCGGTTAAGCTGCTTAGACCAAACCCAGAAACTACAGGTTATAGAGTTTCCTACCTCCAGGGAAACCATCCCAGATCTCCAGGCGGTCATACCGGCAGAAGACCCCAGCAGTTGGCTGTGTGTCAGGCTCCAGCTCAAAGCTCTCAAACTCCAGGATAATTTCAGACATTTTTGGGGCGAAGATCATAAATGTGCAGTCCAGGTTATTGGGATACTTCTCGGGGAAACCAGGTGACTTGATGATCCCGTTCTTAGAGGTGAAGTTTCTCGAGCATTCTGGACCTGAAAGGGGGATGATTGAGGGGATGGGGAGGGAGGGGAGGTGAAAGAAGAAAGAGAAAAGATTTGTTTTAGTGCTGTTTTGTTCACACAAAACAAAAAGAACCCAGGGGTGGGTAAACAGCGGCGGAAGTATGTGGTGGTCCATATTGTTTAGCTCCACGACCACACTGTTTATGGTGTATGGATGAGGGGCCACCTTGTAGGTCCAGGCCTTGGGGTGAAATGGGCATGGAGCGTATAAAATAAAAAAAAAAAAAGGTTTATGTTTTCATATGAGATTGAATTTCAAAATCCAAAGAAAAAACAATTACAGCAAAACAGATTTTATGAGAAGGGAAACGATTATGGCTCATTATAGACTTTCATTCTTTCTAGTGTATCATCTTGGGGCAGACTGTGTGTAAGTGTATATGTGTGTGCATGCACGGAGCGATTAGTGAAAGGCTTCAATCAGCAACGGTGGACTCTGGGAGCTGTAAAGTAAACATGGCAGTTAGATTGTGTTCCAAAGCAGTGCCCCCAAACACCCCCTACATCATTACAAGCCTGTCTAACATATGAGAGAAGAAAATTAAAGCCTTCTACATACACGCTTGCACACTTTTTTTATATCGGCACGTCATAACATTTACTCAAACACCTCTAGAGGCCCAGTTTTCTGCCAGTGCGGGTTGTCACTGTAGTTCACACATACCTCACATCATCGCGTTAGGTTTACATCACAGCCGCCAGATTAACACAGGATATTTTAACAAAGCACACGACTCGTGACACAAGTACAGAAATACAGTCTCTGTGCACGGTAATGTAGAGCTGACAGCATCGTTACTAACACCATATTACTGCCACTCCTAATAGCACGGCCGCTCTGTGGTTCTTCTCAAGGTGGAGGAGATCCAGCATTGCAAAGCACTTTGGAAAATGGAAATGAAAAAGTCTGACCATACTGTCTAGACTGAGCGAAAAGCAGAATATACATTAAACCAACACACACTCTAATGGCAGACATATACTGTATGATTTGAGGCTGTTTTCTTAAATGCTATTGATTTTTAAAGCGCATTTAAAACAAACTGCATTGACTAAAGTGTTGTATGTCAAATAAAATGGTACAAGAAATAAAACAGAAGCCTAAGAAATATAAAAATAAAACACTAAATCAACCATCAAAATTGAGCCCAATTTCATCTGCAACAGTGCTAGTATAACATGCATTAAGCGTGGAGTATCAGTATCTGATTAACGGCAAAAATAATCTCCTGTTTAGTCGATTGAATGAATCAGATTAATTCTTTACATGTCAGTGTAACACAATACTTGCCTATATGATATTTCTTTATTATTCTACCACAACACTTGCTTTTATAACCAGAGCGTAGTGTATAGTATGGAGCACAAGATGCTAAATCTACCAAAGTTGAGACAGAAAAAAACTTGACCACACTGGCCTCCATGTGTCCTGTCTCAATTTACTGGATAGTCTCCCCTGGATGCTGTAGATTTGTACCTAAGAACTGCTGCTAAATTCATAAAGACTGTCCTGTGCTCATCCCACTGTCTTATTCACAACATGCTCATTGAACATTCCTTTCAACACACTTAGTACTGTTTATCTTTTCAAACATTACTTCAAAAAGTGTGAACACATAAATCATAAGCTTAAAAGCGAATGTATAGTGTAATTACACCATAGAATAAGAATTAAAAATAGCACATTGTTTTTCTTAAAACAGTACCGTACCAAAGACGACAGCAAAACAACTAAAAAAAAATTCCACCTCAAGCTGACACTGATGAAATGTTACTGTAAAAGAAACGGACTAATGGACAGAGACTGAAAGACAGCGAGACAGAGAGAGAGAGAGAGAGAGAGACTGAGTACGTTAGTCGATGTTAAGAGTAGTCTCAGGCTGCCTAAATGGATGTGGAAGAGTGGTTCCTCTGTGTGTCACTTCTATGGGACTTTTGCTGCTACAGTCAGCTCGCTGCCCCACTTTAGCTGTGTTTTTTCCTCCTCTAAAGCAAATGGCTGGTGCCGGATTTTGAGTGTAAAGTGAGTTGACATTTATTGCCCTGCTGAAAGTTGGGCTTGAAACAGCAGGACATTACAGTTATGGCCTTAACCCCTGTGGCCTGCAGTGTGACAAGGTTTCCGCTTGTTGTTCTCCTTATTCTTGCTTCCAAAGTCATTTTCCAGTAAAACATTTTAAAACATAAAGCTTCATAAGAGGCCTTGCCATTGTGGGTCTCCTTTTACGTCTATTCACGCTACATTAACTGCTTAGAAAGAAGGAAACCGTGACAGTGCTTGACTTGGTGGTATGCTAGGGTTGAATTGTTTCATGTCAAGGTTTTTAGTGTCTCTTTCAGACACCAACACATCAACACAAATGAAGTGGATTTACATTAATGTCCAAGGTATACAGCTAGAAATCCCCACTGAGCTCTCTATGGGCAGTCAGACTGCTGGCAATCAAAAAGAAAAGGGCAACTGCCTGCTGTGTCAAAGGGAAAGCTGTTAAGATAAGAGCATTTCTCTAATATGTCTTTCCTCTGCACCAGATCAATCTCTGCCTTTGCCACTCTCTCTCTCTCTCTCTCTCTCTCTCTCTCTCGCTCTCTCTCTCTCTTTCTCTGCAGATCTGCCTCATTTTTCTCTCTTCGGGCAGCAATTGCATGTTATCATCCCATTCTTTTTTTTTCCTCTCCCATTTTGTTCAGGTGCTGAACACTACAGGGCACAGAGGGGCCACAGCTGGAGACACTACAGGCCTTATGTTTGTGCGCTGAAAGGCGAACTATCACTTGCAAGAGATTATGATAGAAAATTTAGAGAATTTAACCTATGGATGAGTGTATCTGTGCAGAGATCAAGTGTGTCTGAACTTCACTACAGAGTGCTTAATCTCAGAGCAAGGTCTGGATTCATAATGTTCCACTGCTGTTGGGAAAATAATGTGTGTGAAGAGACAAGGACGTGCAATCGTTAACTAGAAATATTGCAAAAAAAAAAAAAAAGTCCATTCTAGTTCAGTTATCACTCAGTTTCCTGTTGCAGTTGTTTGCCAGCAGTCGGGACAAACTTTACAAGACAGTGGAGATGGCTGGTGGGGGGTGAAATGACAAAAAAGAAGGAACTCTGAGCTTGTAAACCCGAGCGAAACAAATAAAGCTTTGTGAGACTAGCCCAGGCATGCATATCCCATCTTTTTCCTTTCTCTCTTTCTGTCTCACACAGACAGTCTCTCCTTCTCTTCCCACCTTTTTAAAGTAGACAGAAAAACAACCACAGCCAGGATTTACGCAAACACTTGAATTTATGGGAGGATGTAAAAACTGAAGCGAGTTGCCTGTGAAATAAGAAACCTTAAGTGGATTCACGGCAGCTAAGTGCTAATTCCAACGTTAACGGCTAACACTTGCAAGGATTATTTTACTGCTTTGTCCTCACAGGATTATATTTACTTGGTGGCGTGATAGCTACAGGCTTCCATCTCTGAGGAATTTGCTTAGTTTATTTTACAGGCCACAAGTAGGGCTTGTTAAAAAGATTGTTTGCAGGCCCGATGTTAGCGAGCAGGCCCTGTGCCCTGCAATACAAATCTTAATGTCGATTTCTCAGAGCAGTTGCGTCTGAAAGTTGTTTGTTGTACAGTGCTAAATTAGATATTTAATGGTCAAATTGTAAAGGAAAATCAAACAGTGGTTGGAGATATACTTATTTCTTAGCTTAGCTTGCAAGCAAATTACTTTACCTAGCAAGGTAAACCCAAATATCATTAAATTGCACTAGAAAAAGCTATTTCACAAGGAAACAAAGCTAAAATGCATCTTAGCCTGATAGACAAAAAATTTTACTCCTCAAAGAGAAACTAGCTAGTTAGCTAGCTAATAATCCAGAAAGCAAATGAGTGTCGGCCCAGTGTCGGCCCACACTTCATCACTTTTATCTCGCCCACATACCAAAGAGATTACAAACACTATGAAACATTATGCTCACAGTTGGGCCACTTTTGTCCCATGACGCTGTCTTTTTTTTTTTTTTTTTTTTTGCTAATGTTTTCCAGTTAGTCATCAGGCTAGTAACTTGCTCAACTCACTTCCTGATGCACGTAACCTGTCTATGCAGTCAGGGTTTGCAGTGGTGTGAGTAGACAGTTCACATGATAAAGTGGGTTTAGTTTAGCTACAGTTACAACTAGCTCCAGCACGTTAACTACTCTAATAGTTTCAATACTGGGGCTGCTGCCGCCGAGTCTCTACTGACTGCTGCGGTATGTGCATCAACATAAGAACAGGCAGATTGCTTCTTCTTTGGCTTTCTCTTCACTATAAGACACATACCATTGGCATTACTGACACTTACACTCCTAAACTCAATCATATTTGGCCCTCTGTGATATTATATCAAGGTAGCTTAGTAATGTAATATAATAAGGATGGTATATTAGTAAGTTTCAAGAATTTCCTTCGACATTCAATAATTTCCTTTGGGATCGATAAATGTTATCTTATGCTACAGTGTTTGCTTTGTTGTCTGAAGGTTAATGATAATAGACATCTTAACTGCTATCATATAACAACACGAAAAGAAAAGGGTCGATTTCAGTTTTATAAGGGATGTCATTTTTTTAACCATGGGAATGGCATCCCCTTTAAATTGCGCCCTGGAGGTATGAGAGCAAAAAGTGTAGCCTGTGTATTAACAAGTGATACAAAGTACAAAGTGCTACGAAAGCGGAATTAGCATAACAGCGATGCAGCAATAAAAGGCACAAATGCTTTCTGAGGCCGGTGAAGTAATCAACAATGTTTATGTTCCATATGTCTGTGGGGTGGATAATTAACTACATACATACACACACATACACGCACACACACATACACACTCCTCTGCTTTCATCCCCTGTGGCCACAGGCCGAGGTTAATGGGCATGAGTGAATTAGCAAGATAGAATTTGGACACAATCCCCAGCAAACATTAACATGGAGTCACACACAGTGACACACACATAACACAATGCTCACACGGATTAAGTTGCTGACACAACATTTAGTCAGTCTTGCTGATGGTGCCCCTTGAGAATAAAGGGGGACTGGGAACACATACAGAGTGTTTGCTTTTTGGGATCTGGTATGTGTGAGATGTTTGGAAGACTGTAATGGTGGCATGGGGGTGTAGGGGAATGACAGAGCCACCCTGCCAGATGTGACCTATACCACTGGCCCTTGAAGCACGTAAAAAACTGAACAGACTGGGTATGATGAATAAACTACCCTCAGTACACACACACACAGCATAGTCAGTCAGTGGTGTTGACTCAGGTGCCATCGTAAAACCACTGAGATAGCACAAGCATGATAAACTGCTAAATCAAATCTGAGGTTGGATCAAGCTGCCTTTCAGCATGGCATAGTGAGAGCATCCATTCCTCCTTCTTTCCATCAATCCATCCATCCAAGGATGACTGGTATAAATGGGTTGAACCCGCCCCACCCAGTCTTTCATAAAAAGAAATCAAGGTAAAGTTTTATTTTTGGCATCAACATCAGATTATCATACAAAAATACACAGAATGGTATGAAGAAGCAAGGCTGGGGCTGATTTCTTTCTAACCCAGACTGTAGATTCATACAGAACTGTAAGCCGAGTGTTTCTGGTTTGGATGGAACTGTCCTGTTTACTGTCATTGATGAAACCTTGTGAGCATTGCTCTACCCTAACAGTTTGCCTGTTTATTGATAGATATTAAAATTTATCTGCCCCTTATAATATCACAACCAGCCATCACTGCATCCATCCATCCATCCATCCTCATACCCCTCCCTGCCAGCCATCAGCACATCAACAGTCAAGTGGAGTTGGCCTCTTTGCCAGCTTCGCCAGGCTTGATGTGGTTCTGAAAATTGCAGAGCTGTCAATTGCAAGTGCATGTTTCTTTTCTACTCCAGGGTACTTTTAGGGGATGCTCACAGAAGACGGGATGACAAGATAAGTACAGAGCCTACTTTTTTTGGAAGAGATGCACAAGCAAAGGATTCCATAAAGAACCTATTAGCCATTTGGGGTGGGGGGGAGTAAACCTATGGGAGGGATTTGGTGGCTGTGCAGAGCATCTGTCCCGTATTACAGACCAGCAAGGGGAATGAAATAAATTAATGTGCAGAGCATATTTGAATATAGATGAGGTAAGAAGATTGTAAACATTTTTACCTATCTCTCGCTGCAGGAGCGTTGGTGAGGAGGCGGAGGTGAGGTATTGAGGGCAACATGCATCACGCACTCTCAAAAAAAGAAAAACAATTTTCTTTGTGTATTGGCGATAGCTACAGCCAGGCTAATCCAATGCTTTCATGCTATTACCATAGCACTGGGCTATGCTTAACACTAATGTATTATTTAAACAGCAGAGTGTATAGTGTTGTCATGAACCATGTTCTCTACCCATCAAACCTGAATTCCATATGTTCTATCTATGACCTTGTTGCTCTGTACATGTACCAAATCCTTAATTGATTTCTGTCCCCCTTTTCTTATACTGACAAGTTCATGCTATGCGAAGGAGTATATTTTTGTTGCTTTTTTCACTTTTTTTAATTAATTTTTTTTTTAATTTCCTAACCTGCACATCTCCAGTCCACCTCCTACTTCCACGTCCCACCTAACTGACCTTTTGGTTCTCCTCGTCTCTTTCCACCCTAACATAGTAATGATTGTTTTGTGAATAATTAAGACTTTCTACCACATTATGGCTCCTAGGAAAAGTGCCAACATGCGTGACTGAGCCCTTAATGGGTGCTTTGTGTGTATATATGAGTATATGTATGTGTGTGTGGGAGAGACAGATTAAGAATCTTTGACCTTGGACTGGTCAGTCCTCCAAATTTTGAAAACTGCTTAAAGACTGTTTGCCTTAATCACTGTAGTTGGGACTTTTCTGCCTCATTTGAATGCATGCACACCTGCTAGCACTTTCATCACATCCTAATAGCTGTGTATAATCATCAGATTTACACATATCAAACACAAACACACACACGCAGTGTATCACACCTAACGCTAGTCTGCTAATACTGCCTATCCAATAATTGCTAATCTGTTTCTCCTTAATCCCTTGTCCTTGCTTTTCTGCTTTCATTAGATGTCTTAGAAGTGACTGAAGGTTGCTCCATTTTTCCCTCTCACACTCTTACTTTGGCCCTTATCTTATTTCAGTTCTGCTTCTCTCATCCTCTAGAGATTTATATAAATTGATTTTTTTAGCTGTACACCACGTACCGCTCACAACATAGACAGTAGCAACGGAGCAAAACACTGCCGTCTCCAAGTGTAACACCATTCTTCATCCACTCAGGAGCAGCAGCACAAACAAGGGCTGATAAGCTAACAAAACAGGCTTGTAGAACAAAATACGGTATAAAAGTTCATGCACTCCCACCTCTACACACAAACACACACACTAGCCAAATTATACAGATTTACTTTCATAACAACTCTGGGAAGCTAAGTGTGGGAAAGTTGTACAGTTACTGCTCATGCTGACAGGAAAAGAGCCTGAGGGAGATTTTATTTTTTCTTACACTATGTTACAGATACATGTTTCTATTATTATAGTCATTAGCCCTATCATTATTATTATCTTCTCAACTACTGCTTTAGTAATTCCTTTCCAGAAAACTATTATTGCAAGAACATTACCACTGGTGAATAGCCAAGGTTTAAAGTAGCCAGACTACTTGAAAAACATTTCTGATTTATACTCCAGTACATTCGTTTAAACACATTTTGTTGTACTAAAATGTTTCTCCATGGGAAAAATGACAGCCAAGTTAATTCACACATCTGTCTCAGCCATCGTGCTAACCACAGTGCTGAGTAAAACTATATATTAAGCTGCTGATCACTGAAGTGTTTCATGGGATGAAAAAAATTCAGTGATGTTATACATAATATCAGACAGTTTTTAAAAATATAGGCTAAATTTCACACAATGGGCTCATAACCCTATAAAAATCCTACAACGTTTCAGCGCATCTAGACTTGTAGTATACATTTCTCACTCTCACAGCTGCATATTTTTAGTTATTAAATAATTCTTAGCAGTTACTCAGGAATGTGCTTGATGATAAATAAGTGAATAACCTAAGTGTAAGAAAATTGAAATGACCAAATTCAAAGTAAAGCACACTATAGGTCTAAAGTGAACTGAGAAATCTTTGTGACTTTGTTTTATTGGAAATAGCCTCAATGTAATTAGAAAAGGCTCAGATATCACCGCCTTTAATTAGCCACTTGTAGTTACAACATATATGAGTGGTGATCTGGATGTCACTGTAGCTGAACTGCGACAAATAAAAAAAAGAAGAGTTTTTCTGCCAATAATATACAGTATTTCACCAAAAACAATGTAGACATTCTTATTAACTTTCTAATCTTTCTAAGCTATCTTCCTGCAAAGATCATGTCAGGTAAGGAGCTAGTTTAATGAACGCAGTGGTAAAAATAGTCAGTCTACCTAAAGATGTCTAGCACAATTTTCCTCAAACAGTGAATTTTATGATTTGATCCAGTTGTTGCAGTTTTGATAGCTACATTAGGACATTACTGCTACATACTGCTACATTACTGATTTTAAAATTTTAGAACAAACATATTTCACTTCATCAAAACCTGTAGTTTTTAGATCTATATATAATAGAAAATGTTTTCCCAGAATGCCACTCATATTTGTTTTACTGACACTGTCTCTGAGTCTTTTATCTATAGTGATTTATCTTTCTACTCTTTAGTAAGTGTGAAGGTGTGTCTGTGTAGTGGTAGGTGGTGCTCTCTTTGTGATGAAGAAAAAAAAAAAAAAGCAGATTACACCAGCTGCTCCACACGTGCACACTAAAGTCCAAACACTCACTATAGAGATTAAAAGAAACCCGGCTAAAGCATCCATCTTATCATGAGGTCAAACGAAGAGGCCCAAGAGCAGCAAGTGGGGTTAATTAATGAAAGTGGCATCTGCTGCACCTCTCTAGGGTTAGTCTCAGTGCGCACACACGCACACACACACACACACTCCGACTTTGTGCCTACTTGTCCTTTAAACACAGGAAGCTGGCCTGAACAACAGGAAATTTCATCTGATAAGTCATCCATTGTGTGTGTTCATGTGTGTGTGTGTCACTTCATGTTTTTGTGAGGCCATACAGGCACCGAATAAGTGACCAGGACACTGCAGGGAGAGATATGATTCTGCTAAAGGAAGGAACTTGTAATGTTCACAGAACTATCATATGATCTGATCTCCTCAGGCACTGGAACCAGGAAGAGAAGAAAGTCTTCCTTCTCTTGCTCACATCCTTATATGGCCCTCACTTCTTCTCCAGCCATTGATAAATTAGCAAGCCAGGGACAAATTCATCAAGAATAATACAGCACAAAGCAAGATAATAGAGTGGGAGTGTGAATGAAGTGCACCCAAATACCTATACAGTCCCAGATTCATACATGACAGACAGAAAACCAGCTGAAGACGATGTGTCTGAAATCGATGTCTGACTTACCTGATTTGAAAATCTCGTAGCGGATGGAGAAGCCAGCGCCGTGCGTCTCATAGTCTGACACAAACTTGATGAAGAGTTGGTTACCGGAGGACACTACAGGAGAAGGAGCAATCTTCCCGCAGTACTTGCCCACCAGCTGCCCGCTCTCATCAATGCCATCCCTCACTTCTACATAGTCGTATCTACAGAGAGAGAAAGAAAAAAAACATTATTTCTTCTGTAAATTTATTATACAATTACAATTACACTGTGATGGTCTGGCTTCCCATCCAGGGTGGATTCCCACCTCATTCCCAGTGTTCCAGGGACAGGCTCCAGATCCTCTGTGACACTAACCAGAATAAAACACTTACTGAAGACTAATGAATGAATGAATCACAGCTGCATTTAAATCAGTCTAACACTCTGTGAAAAGGCAAGTTATTTAATTTAAGTCATTATTGACTTAAGATCTCACCTTTCTAGCTTTTAATGAAAACGAATAATAAACTTACTCAAATCAGATTGGCTAGCAACTATTCTTTTAACTCACTATTAGCACATCAGTTTTATGTACTATTTTACAAGTAAGAAATAAAACCGAATGAGGACAAGTGTGATGCAGCCCAACACAACACTGTTTTCAATAACAGGCCATAGAGAAGGGCTTCATTCCTCTTGTATCACAGCAATTTGCCAGTGATTACATTTTATTTATTGGAGAATGATATGTCATATATTTTATCCGTTTACAGCTATGTTTACTATGATGGAACCTGTGATTTAAATTACAGCCGGCACCACTGTTTGAGCTCCTGAGAATTCAACAATGCTGTAGTATAAATAAAAAGGTTTCTGAGAACAATCTGGTTTTCGCTATTTTTAGTGTCATGGGAAACAATCCGCATGTCCTTTAAAGGTGTCAGAACAACAGGAATTCCATTAGAGCTTAATCACTGATCAGATAGATATCTGTACCACACCCAGTGTCCCACTGTTATAGCTGAGAACAGAGAAAGCTCTCTCACACACACACACAGAAACACACACACACACATCACATCACATAAACAAACAGAACGACTTAACCTGCAGCTGCCGACTCTCCCAGACTGAACTACTGAACTGCTCAACTCTCAACAATACTGACAACTATATCAAACTTTTGGCACTAAATTACAGTTAATCCACTACAGCAGGATCAGGAGGTACAGAAAGCATTCAGTGATGAAGTACATATGCTCGGTGCAGATGTCTCACTGCTCTCTAAACAATGCATACAGCTGCTCCATGCCAAACCTCCCAGAATGCCTTTGTTTGTTTGTGTGTGTGTGTATGTGTGTGTGTGTGTGTGTGTGCCTGGGAGTAAAAAACATAATTCTATGATGTCAGAACATCTTTGGGTCTTAGTAAGAATGTAGAGCAAACTTCAAAATTATTGGCAACCTTCAAATAGAAAGGGCAAAAATTATTGTGGAAAATAAACATTACACATAAGGATTCAAATTTTCTACTCAGAAATTATGAGGAACTGACATTTTTGTAGCCAAACTTTCACTCCATCTGAAATATATGTGAAAAAATTAATATTTAAAATACATTTATTTTAATTAAGGGTGCCAGTAGTTTTGATGGTGAATGTATTTGAAGACAAAAGTATACATTGTATTAGTTATTAGTTGCTCCTTATCTTTGGACTCTCTCTCTCTACACACACACACACACACACACACACACACACACCAGTCTGAAATGGAATTTCAGCCCTACAGCTATTGACGTGAGAAACCGCCTAATTGAGTCAGCAGCAGTTCGGAAGTCTGTTACACACAGATGCGTGTGTCTACACAAAAGGGAGACAGAAACACAAACTCACACTCAGGGATCTTGTCTCAGTAACACAACACGAGAAAGAGAGAGTGGTCCTGGCAGAGCCAGCGAGGTGAGACTGGAACGGATACAGCACTGTGAGCTGATACTCCACTTCTGTCCTCCAGTGCTCCAGTTTTGTTTTAGGACAACACTTTTTTCCACAGTAATATTCGTTTTATTTTATATAAATAACGTTTGATACAGCTGACAGCAAGATCTGGTTTCCATGACATTTAATCACCTGAGATGCCTTTAACCGCTAGCAGAAGGAAGAGTGAGGAACCACTGGGGCTTTTGGTGTGATATATTCCCACTTTTAGACTATGTGATGTCTCTGAGCTCATTACACACACACACACACACACACACACACACATACACAGATATCAAAATCCTTTAAATAAATCTGGCAGCTGAAACATGCCCAAACATGCATAAAAATGACCAGTTCTTGAATTAAATTTGTAAAAATATTTTTAAAGACGGGCCACACTGTTTGTGATGTTTGAATGGCCGTTTTTGCTCTGTAGGGGGTAGTATGATCTTGTGTGTGTATGTGTGTGTGTGTGCGTGAACTGAGAATATGAGAAGCGTGCAGCTCTCTGAAATTGGCTCCCCTGGGGTGGTGGCTAATGTAGCGATGACTTCACCCGTGTGTGTGTGTGTGTGTGTGTGTGTGTGTGTGTGTGTGTGTGTGTGTGCCTGGATGCTCTGATAGCAGACCCAGAGCAGCACATCAGTCAGAACAGACAGCACCACTCCTACCCCAGTCTACAGTCTGTACCACTGCATCACACAGAGATACACTAGATAAATGCACACACACACAGTTCTTTGGAAAACACTCCGCTGAACACCCCACAGTTTACACGTACAAGCAATAACATGTCGATTCACAGACTCTTATATATCACACATTCACACACACACACAGCTTTTCTGAAGTGGTTTATGTGGACATTCTGCTGGATGTACCATGCTACTGTATTGTGTGTCACACCACAGTTGTAAAGAAAGGACATTTTGGTCCAATGTATAAATGTTATATGGAGAAATGACATTAAAACCCACTTGGCTTGCAAAGTCACAATGCATGGCTAATTTAGCTTGTTATCTAGCTTAGGAATTTCCTAACATTTCCCCTTAATATAAGAATGCACATAATTTAACCAATGGATAGATATGTAAATGATTATCTATGGCCTGATCAATGAGCATGACAAGTAAAACGTCCTTTTATGCATCACAATGAAAATGTAAAGTTCAGACAAGTTGGAAATTATGGAATCAAACCTGTTTCTGAAGCTTAGACTGCTCATACATAATTACTTCTTAAAGAGATGCTCATGGTTGGGAGATTAAAAATTCCAGCATCACCATTGAAGTGAAGTGTGCTGTTATTTTGTTTGTATGTGCTTTCACACATTTTTATTACTTGCTGTTTACCATTACACCCCACTTATTTAAAAATAGGATATAAATAGCTTCTGTTCTGAAAAATGAACCATGAAGGTTCCAGGCTTTTAGAAGTTCTCCGAAGCATTTCCATCAACACACAAACCTCCGGGTCTCACTCACTTTGAAGCAATCATGTAGAGAATGCTTCAAGACAACAGGAGCCATTATAAACACATACATCATTACCAGCATCATCTGTGATCCTCTATGTGTGCTGATTATCTTAAGAATTTGCCCTCCAGGTTGAACACGTGAATTGTTTGGCTTGGTGCATCAGCCAAGGCTGCTTACAGATCTTTTCTCATCACACTACCCAAAATCCACACACTGCCTAGAAAGCTGGAATGACGGGGGCAGATTGATCCAGGGGGGCAGATTGATCCGGCTTCTCTGCGCCGGAGCATGAGGAAAATCTCCATCATCAGCCGCGGTGGTGCTGCAGGCAGGGGATGGAGAGCATCAATCTTGTTCAGGCCTGTCTTTTCCGTTCTCATTCCTCTGCTTCGTCAAATAATTCTCCCTCCACGCTTTCTGAGATTCCCCTGTAGCACAACCTCATCCCTAAACGCGTGCACAGAGATAAACACACACACTACAAATGAAGTCCCCAAGCACTCATACCACATACTGCTGAGCATCCACAAAATGACTGCCGTCATGCACTTCAAGCAGATCAGTTGATACAGCTGCCATATATTGTGCCTAAAGAAAGCTATTTTCTCACATAGAGATCCAAACAATCAGCCAAAATTTCATGACTACTTTAAGACTTCTGCTCACTCTTTCAGCCTGCATGGAAACTCTTCACACCTCCACCAAAACCTAGCACCTTTAGTGAATTTCGAGGCACATCATGAGCTGCCTTCACACTTGTAAAGCTGAGCTGTGATTCAGCAGTAATGCGATGCAGATGGATATATTGCCTCTGGGCTTATGCTCCTGATGAAGATTTTAAGAAAAGTGTTTTAGCATCATTCCAAGCACATTCCTGTGTCTGTTTATCTTTTCCCTTTTTTTTTTTTTTAAATGTGTGTGAAAAGAGCTGGCACATCCGCTCTCCTTCATTCTCAGCTGTTCTGCAGGAGCACCCAGTTCAAAGTGTTATGACACTGATCATCTGGGAGGCATTATGGGATTGTTCACAGGTCCATTTACGGCATAAGAGTTACTTTCTCCTGATAAATGGAGTTCGCCATGTGAAACAAATCTGGCTAATATGTTTCCACACACACACCTGCAAGGCTCTAGCTCTGTACAGGAGCTTCTACATGATGAGCGTAAGGCGTTTACTGAGTGAAAGCAGGCAGCGACGCCTGTTTTATAAGAAGGAATCGCTCCCTGGGGCCAGCAGCAAAAGAGCCAAGCAATCTCATCAAAACAGAGTGGCGCGATCTTTCAGCCTAGACAGCACTCCAGTGCACCTGCCCCTGGTCCCAAATCTGTTTCTCTCTCTTGGCCCTGTATGCTTTCTGCCTGTTTCAGCTTCCTCACCCAGAGGACAAAGCAGACATGCTGCTTTTAATGTGTTTCTCTCTCATTTTTCCCGCCGTCCTCTTAGACAACAGCTTTGCCCTTAAACGGATAGCCATTTGTCTCAGGGTTGTCAGTATAGACCACTATCAGACCGTCTGCTGCTCTGACATGCACACGCACACACACACACACGCACACACACACACACGCACACAGTGCATAACACATTACACATATCCTCTAACCAGTAGTATGTCCAGGAATTAATTTCAGGTGAGGATGAGAAAAAATATCACCATGTGATCTGTACAATTTTATTGTACAGCGTGACACGCTCAAGCATTTAAGGCACAATCTCCCATCAACCAATTCTGCCATATTGCTAACGTTGCCATAAACTACCTTAATGACAGTTTCATGGAAAATGAGGAAAATAATATGCTAGCAATTGGACCAAATTGACTTTTAAGCTCAT
Source organism: Pangasianodon hypophthalmus (assembly GCF_027358585.1). Classification (NCBI taxonomy): domain Eukaryota; kingdom Metazoa; phylum Chordata; class Actinopteri; order Siluriformes; family Pangasiidae; genus Pangasianodon; species Pangasianodon hypophthalmus. The sequence continues at coordinate 26,729,196 of NC_069710.1, forward strand.
AAAAATAGATCTATGGTTCTTTTTCCTCCTGTACCCCTCCATTTTGCTATGCTCAGAGTGTAGCTAGCTGGCTTTCAAACAGAAACCAGGAAAATGCATGATTCTGATGCTAATCCTGTGTCAAATAGAATTAGAAATAGAATTAGAAATAGAATTGTGATGACTCCATTGGTCTTTTTATGAACATCATTATGTAAATCATCACTGTGAATTTCTCTCTGGGATCAATAAAGTGATCTATCTACCTATCTATCATTACGGTGCATTACAAAATTATTATCTGACATGACATAAATTTTATCTTACATGAAGTAAAAAAATTACAAGCAGTAATTGCACCATACTGGAGTATAAAAGTATATATATAATCAGCTGTGCTGTATGTATATCATCCATGAATTACCCATTCATTAATAAGCATTTGGAACTGGAAAATATTTAGGTGGGGGTTCAACCCCCCTCCCCAAACAAACCACCCAACCCATCCCGTCCCAACCTATGACACTTCCTATAACTATGATAGTTGTGAAAATAGACAGTCCAGAGTGGAAATTAAAATAAAAGGGATGAATCTAATACTCTATGACCTTCGCTTCAGCACCCTGCGATGTATTAGCCAGACGGCTGGTCTGAAGAGCAAGCAATCCAGAAGTGTTAAATGAGAACATTAGGTCTGGCTCACATTCGCCTTGGGAAGACACAATAAACCACAGGATAACAATATAACACAGACCTGGGGCGAGGGAGAGACCGTCTCAGCCCCAACACTGCCATTCAAACCCGCTAATACAACCAAAGACGTGAAATATGATTACACCGACGGCAATTTCCTGGCTTTTGCAACTCCACAGATCACTTAACCCATTTCCACTGATGGGGGTCAGGTATAATGTGACCTTATTGAAACAATCTTTCAGGCAAACTCTCTAGTGTTGAGCTGTCAAAAAGCACACACTTATGCTAAACATTATGCCTTAAGCATCTACTATGAGTTCAGAACGTCATGAAGCAGTATTTGACAGGCAGCACAGGACTGTGAGGCTTGGTTTTACTGGATGCTATATGAAAAAAAATTGCCAGCTGGAACAAACCCTGAGAAGCCAAAGTTTAGCTTTGAAATGCTGGCAAAAGACCTGTCATTTATCTGATCTTTTTTTTCTTTCACTTCTTCCTTCGGAAAAGCCCGGAGCGGACATGTCTGTTTTAGATCTACACTGTCCAGCTACTGCACATGTCATTGATCAAACCCTCATGTCTACTGAGAAATTAGAATTTTATCTTGAAATGTCTAATATATTTGACAAGGAATCCTCCAGGATCTTGCCTTTCTGATAGGAGATGGCAAGAGATGGAGATCATGTGACAGTGAATAAAAGCACAATTCATCATATTTTTAGAATGATCTCTTATTTATATATTACCAGAACTTTATTTTACCCTGTCTTTATCAGATCAATATAGCCTCAACATAATCTCTGCAATATAAATAAGGAATAAAAACAATGGGGTGTGCTGTTATAGGAAAATAATCACCGATGGATTGATGCGATGTAGCCTGATGCAAAGCAGAGTTACTGTCACCACCCCAAAGCAGCTTATTTTCCTATAACATCATTTCCTCAAGTGTTTTATTCTGCTTATACCACAAAATTTACATGATTAATTTTTTAACAGCTGTAACGTATTACTTTTATCCATTTATAGTAATACATCTACAAAGTACTGTAGTTCCTGTTATCACTTACATTATACGCTATAAACAGTCGTTTCCTCACCAGACTCTATTTTCTCTCTCTTGTAAGTTAATAAGATAAAATGCAGCTAGTCATGTGAGAGAGAAACCAGAAAATGTATAGTCCTCTGTTCTGAAGACTATTCTGTCTTACTGACAGTTACAAAGTGACTGGAGTCACCTGGAGACACCTTCCATAAATGTCTCTTTACAGAGATTTGAGGATTATTATTTTTTAAATAACAACAAAAATAATTTTTAATCTGTTATGTGGATCATCTTCCATATAAGCCCCTATGGGCTGTTGCTATAGAAACGATAATAAGGTACTAGAATGAGTGCACGATTATCAGAGCTGATGTTACAGAAAATTAATCAACACCTAACCAATCTGTCCAAAGGCTCTAAATCACTTGAGCTATGCTTAGCTCAATAAGGACCTCACAGATGTCTGTCACTGTGTCACTGCGATGGACAGGGAGTAGAGTGATGGAACTCCATCTTCACTGCAGCTGTGAGAATGATGCGCGACAGAGTGATTAACTTTAGCCATCTTCACCGATGACACCACAACGATGACCAACTCGACCTGCATTTGAAAAGTTCGAAGGTGTCCTCTGCAATCAGTGGCATGCCAGCCGCTCATTTAAGCTCCACACTGATGCAGTCCAGCTGCATTTTAATGCTCTCTGACGTTTCACTCCAAGAGCAAGATCCTGCCCGGCCGCTTAGCCGCTTTTTCCGATTTCTAAACCGAGTGCAAAGCATTTAGTGGGTTGTAGAGAGAGTGTGTGCATGCTAAAGTGGGGTAGAGATACTTAAAGTGGTTCCATGCTTATCACAGCCATGTAACTTTAATATCACCCGGGCAGAAAAAGGCACAGCTGCATAGAGGCCCCATGGCTTTTCCAGCCTGAAACATTTTTAGAGCTGAGTTTATTTTTTTTCAGGCGCGGCACAGCAGACTGCACCCCATGCTTTCATAAACAGCAATTATGATTAGCATTGATGGATTCAGCATGCCCGCTTCCATTACCTACCTAATTACACTTTGCAGAGATCCTCAGATTTGCAACAATCATATTAATGAAGTTAAAGCATTAACGGCTAATTATGAGTCTAAATACGGCACAGAAGGATCTTTTCTTAAGGAATGAGTGAGAAGACAAAGCAGAAGAGACAGATAGAGATAGATAGAGACAGATTTGCTGGAGGGGATTCACTCGTTCTATCATGTGATGGAGCCACAACGCTGTCTCTGTTTGCGAAAGCTTATATGAATTTGGTTTCTGAAAGAGGTTTTAGCTCCACTGTTTCAGCCAGTCCTAATGTACGCATATCACATATACAAAAAAACATAGAGGATTATTAAATTAAATTATTAAAGGGAATTGTGCACTGTACTATGAGGTCAAGTCATATATTTCCAACCCAGTCTGTGTTCTTTACAAAATACTATGCTGCAATGCTTTCTAAGAATCACAGATGGAATATTAGACCATAAAGTACACTCATTTGCCATTAAATCTCAATTTTATACCTTTAAAAAGAGCCTGAACCATTAATTAGGAGCTCTGCTGAGGGGTAAAACGGTTGCACATTTGCATTTAAAAGGAAATACATTTTACTGAATGAGCACAGAGTCGAGTTTTTAAGATCACATCACTTCAAGTGGCTTTGCTGATGGCTGCCCACACACAAACACACACACACAGACACACACACACAGCTGCGAGAGCTCAAGGAAGTCCCGTCATCTACCTCTTTAACACATGGCGAGCAGAACAGGATAAACATCAATCTGTCACTTACAGGCAGGATATGATGAGAAACGGGACGAGATTAGCTACAGCCTTAACCTGGGTGATCCAACCTCAGCATAACTCTGTGTTACAAACTGCCACATGGCCACAGCACTCTTTTATTCAATAATACTGGATTAGGATTGGTATTTGGAAGGATTATTAAGGTAATATTTCCAGAGTTAGAGTTGAGCGTTTCCAGTTATGACACCGTTTTTCATTAAAACAGAGCTGTGAGAAATCTGTGACATGTTTTGAGCATGCTAGGGCTGGATAACATGACAATGGGATATTGAGTTCGCTATAAATTATGTTGCAACATGTCTTTCTGAAGCTATTACTGTTAGCATTAGTATTTTTATAACATGCAATAACTTTATTGTTACTCAGTTAGCTGACTGGAAGTTAAAGTTAATACAACAAACGTGCTGTGTATTATATAGAGGTATATTTAACCAAAATTTCCACTACTTACTGATCTACAATGCTTTAGACAATAACTTCTTGTTAATATCTAAACACTGTATATACTTACACAAACAATATGCTCCGGTCCAACAGGAGTACAGAAGAAAACAAGGAAATCCATCTTTATATAGCTTCGTTCATTCCTCTGGCCATTCTAGTGAGAACATGCTCCATTTGGCCCACCATGATGCCTAACAGGCAGGTTATATCACTATCCAGGCCATGACAGAGGTGATGTTACAGCATTGAAGACTAACGTAAAACACTATTAGGAAGAGGAAATGCAGGAGATACAGTGGCAGGACCCCCTCCATGGAAGCCCCCAGCCCCAGACTGAACACACACAGCTTCTCCTCAGGCCTGCTTGTGTGGTCAGGACCTGTTTTAACAGCATGGCGGTGGAGACGTACACACAGAGGGAGAGTGATGCAGCGAGAGAATGAGGGTCAGTATGGCATTGTCAGGTCACCCTGACCATCCAGCAACACAGTAGGTGTTTCAAGACTCTAAAAAACATGCATTAACCCTTTTTTCCAACGATTTTGATACTAGACTGAGTATCTACCAATACTTAATACCGATCTGATGCTGACTTGCTGTGAGCTTGTGCTGCTAAGTTATGTGAAAATTATGTGAAACGTTAGCTACTTGAAGTATGCAGAAATATGGTGCAGTGCTATGCATAAATAGTTGATAGTGCCTAATTATTTAACTAACTAAATTATTCAACTTAAATAAATAATGAAAGAAACAAATCTAAAATAGCAAGACTGAAATGGTTAATGGAGATCTTCAGTCCAGTATCTCCACTGCCTTACATAAGTATTCACCCCCTTGAACATTTCCACTTTTTAATACTGGATTTAGTGGTGCTCCACAGGATGTACAAGTTTGGGATTTTTTTGTTTATAACCAAACCCTGACTGGTAATTTTCCAGAACATTGTCCCAAACTTTTTAATAGCTCCTTAGTCTTCATGAAGCTGTTTGTTTAGGTATGTTCTCTAACTAACTCTGGGGCCTTTAGTTGAACACAGTTGGACAACATTCTTCTAATTATTTGACTTGCGATGGCACTAATTTAGGGGTTTCATACCAATGGGGGTGAACACTTCTACACTCACAACTTTAATCTTTTTTTTATTTGTAAATAATATTCAAACTGTATTGATATTTTCCCCCACTGAAGTATTAAGGGCTATTTTGTGTAGATTCAAGATATAATCCCAATAAAGTCCTTTGTTTCTCCAGGTTGTAACACTACAATATGTGGAAATGTTTAAGGGGGGTTAATACTTTTGCAAGGCACTGTAAATAGCAATATTAAGTTAAAGAAATGCATGAGGTTAGATTAGGGCTATTTCAGGTTAAAAAAATGACCCACTGAGCACAAATGCAACAGAATTTAGGCTAAAACTATGGATGTTCATGTGTGTTGTGTGTAACATCAGGGACGGAGGTCCCATAAAGAAGCAAATAAATAACAACATCATAACATCCTTTTATTTACGGTACATCCCTGCACACTCAGCTCTGAGCACTGGAGCGAATAATGTCAGTGAGGAATGGAGAAGGTCAACCAGAGGTAAGATTCCGGGTGGAGAGAAAGGGCAAGAAAGCGAAAGAGAACACGAGAAAAAGAGAAAGAGCATGTGTTTGGATGTCTGTTTGGTTAATGAATAAAAAGTGGGAATAACCCTAAGGCTGTGGGTGCTGTGTTGTGGTGTCCAGTTCCTCTCCATGTTTGCTTTCACTCATTAATTTACTCACTCTTTCACTTCTTCCTTCCTTTCTTCTCCTCTATACAGAACGGATGACTGATGGAGGGAGAGGGTGGTGTAAGGGTTTAAACCACACTGGGACTTATTCAATTAACAGACGTATACTTGGACGTCTCTTCTTTCATCATGACCCCTCCGTCATCCCTTCATCCACACCCCTCTTCGGGGATCATTCATTCAGCGAGGGTGGACAGGGTAGCATACCGGCTTTGTGACTTTGACCGGGTCAGCATCATAACTCACAAGCACAGGATAGTGTCAGGCCTAATCCGGGGCCCTGGGCTTAGTGACCGACACACACACACACACACACACACACACACATACATACACATGGGTAATACTCATGGCTCAAACTAAGGGGGAATGTAACAAATGACAAAAAACATTCCTGCTTGTTAAACTGCCACACGTCAGATTAATGTCCTTATGTAATATCATTTTTAATGATATTTTAATTGCATTCATATTTGAGATTCATACACTAAGTTGCCTTGGACACCTTGGAGGTTTTGTCAAAGCAAAACGTTATGAACACAACACACACAATGCACTTTTGACCTTCACAAATGATAAAGTGAGCACTACATCTGTGGACTTCTTTTAAAAAGAAAAAAAACCATCTACTACTGAAGTGTACGGTATGAAGTGAGTGTATTGCAACATTTTGAGGTAAAAGATTACTACTGTAGTTAAATAAATTCTTACAAAGATCAAATGTCTATTGAGGAAAAGAGACGGAAAAATAAGCATGGTTACAGTTGACATTTAACGACTAATCATAAGATACATCTTACTTCTCCACCCTCAATTGTATAAAACACAAAAAAGTAAACCATGATATGTAAACACAACCTTTCCTTTAGATGTTTGCTTATTTCACACCAACAGAGGAAGGGAGAACAAAGAGGAACGATAAATTCTAAACTCTCCCACATTTGTTTCGGTATCCAGTAACGTGAATGATGGCTTTTTCCGTTTCTCTGTCTTATTCTCCCTCCCTCTCCATTTTCATCTGTAATGAGGAATTCATCCAGTCTTGGAATTGTAGTGAAGAGCAGCCGTGCTGAGCGAGTCAGGTGCCAAGAGCTGCCTCATATCCGCCGCAACTGGTGTGTTCTGCTCAGTGTGTGAATATGTGTGTGTGCATATATACTGCATGTGTGTATATGTGTGTGACGCGGTATGACGCCGTTTGATCAACGTGCTGGTGCCAAAGATGGTGCCAAAGTTTGGAGGGCAAACTGACCTCCCTATTTCTAAATCCTCATTGGCTCTGCCAACTTGGAGGCTTTGCGAGTGCTAATGAGTGTAGCCTTCTCAGCAGGACTGGCAGATCTACCAGAGAAGAGAAAGGAAGCGGAAAAAAAAGACAAGACGAGCCGAGATAGGGGAATACTAGCATCCCACCTTGGGGCTGACTTCAATGTGGCTACATTTTCACAGTTTGCTCACAGCCACCCAAAAAAAAAAAAAAAAAAGGAATCAGTGCTGAAAGAAAAGATTGAGAAAAGAGCAAATTAAGTGCTTGCGAGGTCTGAGTGAAGAGCCTCTATAGAGACTCCATCAGATGGACCCCCAGAAACATCCATCACTGTCTGTCGACGGCTTTTAGACTCAGCAGCCGAACGTGGGAGGGGAAAACGAAGATGGACAGCCCAGAGTGGAGAATAGGTGAAAACACACTCACACACAGAGAAAGGGAGGTGAAAGTATCTCCACCACAAAACACACACCCACTACTTGGATTTGTCTCCAGAACCTTTCCCTATCCCAGTGTGAACCTAACTCAAGCCAAAACATGTCAAATATCAGTCTTGACCAGGCTGTGAGCATTAGATTGCTGGGCTTTACCCAACCTGGACCTCATCAATCAAACCCAAAGGGTCTTTTGCAATCCTGACAGCAAACTAAACATGACGTGATAGCTCTCCAATAGGGCAACATCAATTAACGTCTTGCACATAGAGGCCCTCTGAGCTAGTGCAGGGGTGGAGCGGCGTTAAGCACCAGGGCACTCTGGGTCTTTTTGGCCAGCTACAATGACCCGACACGTCATACGTTGTAATTACACCTCATTCATTTTTCGGCTAAAATCATCCTTGTCAAGAGACCAGCTAAATATTTGACTCTGTGCATAGAGATGGAATGCCGAAGGAAAAACCTGTTGCTAATAAAGCTGCATGATATCAAGATGAGCTCAGAGGCTCTGCTTCTTGAACAGGACATGGAATTAAATTACAGGTTTAACATCGATATCCCTTGTTATCTCAAAAGCAGGAAGAACATGAAAGGTCCAGATCGAGCCGAGGGATTAGCGTGTTGTCTTTAATCATGTAAATTCGTAACGCTCTTTTTTTTTTTTTTTTGAAAAGCCAGTGAGGGATTGGAAATCAAATAAGCAGCAGGAATCACTCAGCTTGACTGGCTTAAGCCTGGGACAGGAAACGTCCGGCTTGTTCTTGTCAGAAAGCTTAGAGAACTGAGCAGCATTGGCCAAAACTCTCCTTTAAAGCTCAGACATTCTTTAAATAGCTTCAGGAAGAAGATTTATGAGTTTTAACGGAGCTTGGAAGGGAAAGTGGATTCGCATTATATTTTATGAACGGCTGTTATTTTTTCATACTCACGAATTCATCACACTCGTTTAATCTCCATCGCACTCTTAAGTATGTAACTGTTTTTCCACTCCTCCTTTCTCTCTCTCTTCTTGTTTTGTCTCTATTACCAATATTCACACTAATATCCATCACTACATTCTGCTGCTGTGGCTTTTCTCAAATTACTCCCCCACGCATTCGCAGCCCCGCCCCCTCCCACTTTGAGGGTTTCCTTAAATATTCCATCCAACACTTTTCACTCTTTCTTATCTGCACCCCCCATCTCTCCTTCCTCTTTTCTGCTCTCAGATCCGCTCATGCTGAGCAGCGAAATGGCAAGAGGGAGAGAGAGAGGCGCACATGAATCAAGCCTGACAGAGCAGCAGGGAGGACGGCAGATGTCGCAGACAGAGAGCACTTTTCAATCAGCCTGTCCTTCCGACACGCAGCCAAGGTGAACCACTTCACTCCTAGCTACCCCCGGTCCAGAAACACACACACACACACACACACACACACAGTGCACTTTAATCCTTCTCATTAACCAGAGGACTTTGTCCTACTTGGAGGGGAGATGTGTAAGGAGAAAAGGAGGGCAGGGGGAAGAGGAAGAGAGACAGAATGTGGCCTATTCACTTCATCAGAACACATGACTGTAAAACAGAATCGCAATTATTTTGTGGATTTCCCCTGTCCAGCTGTGTTGTGTGCATGAGTGAGTGTATGTGTGCTCTAATAAATCTGATTTGGGACCACTGACGAAAAAGACATAGCTTAGCGAGAGCCTTGCCAAACATCCACCACCTAATAATCTGCTTTCACCCCCCTGTACAATCGAATTTATCCAGCCAACACTTCAGCTTCACGCTGCGCACTCGCTGTTATCGGAACAAACAACTGTGGCACTTCTTCAGGAGGCTGCATTCAAACCTTCCACCTGTTTCAGTTCTCTTAAACACGAGAAAAGCTGCTCTCCTCAACCCGCCAGCTGCTCTGGAACAACCACAGCACAATACTCACTGCGTTTGATCCAGCAGCTTCCCAAAGCTTCTCTGATACTCTACACAGCTTACACTTGTTAACCCGAGCTATAAGTATCAGGAACAATCGCTGTCAGCCCAGTCCTCCTCCGTGGGGCCGGAGGTCAGAGCATTCCCTGTTTTTTAAAGAGCCCAGTCAGCGCAGGATGAAAGAGGCGCACTGCATTCCTGTCTTCTTTATTTCTACCACCGTGACAACCACTGATGAACGAGCACGCTGTCCAGATTTCTCTCGGTTGCTCAAGAGTGCGAAAGGGAGTTGAGAAAGCAAATTTTGGCAACACTGTGCATATTTCAAGCCTGTAAAAGATTAAGATCTACAATACTTCAAGATTTCAATACTGTAATAGGTATGCAAATATACGCTGTAGTTTTATCTTTGCAAATGATTGATAATTATTAATGATCTGATGAAAGACATCAAGCTAAAATTGAGAAAAAAAATCTAAAGAATTAATAGAAATGTGAATCCACAGTAACAAAACAAAAAAAAAACAAGCTTCACGTACGTGTGAGCGCAGGCACTGTGAGGACTTACCTGCTATGTAACATGATATTTACTTCTGCTGTGGTTTTGCTAACAGATGTTGGTCCCATTTCTATGTAGTTAACTATAAACTATACCAACAACTATATTATAACAGAAATAAATCTTATGTAAATATGCATAAATATCTAGTGTATTTTGACCATTTTTAATTTGAGAAGTTGACAAATCTAATTTTTATGCAATTCCAAAAATCAGATGGATTAACCACAATCTGTAATTTGACAGTAAGTACATACTTTGATGCTTTTACATATACATATGTTACACTTTAAAATACATGGACAATTCCTGTGTATTTGTGTATTTGCTGCAGTAATCCATCTGTAACAGTGCGGATTTCCTCACTTGTTATATAATAGTTGTCTGTACAGATTCTGTGTAACTACACAGGTATTAGAGGCGCTTAATGTAAAGAGGAACCCAAATGTTTTTACAGAAAAAATTAAGATAAGTACTGAGGAAAAGGATACAAAATAGACTGTGAAATATAATTTGTAACTCCTTGTTACAATGAATTAAAAGCAAAGACATAAAAATGATAGAGATGATACTGATACCATCACATTGCCCAGCTCTATGCATGTGACATGGTGGTGCGTGGCATGTGTGGAAGGCGGCACACAAACAAGTAAGCAAATTGAAAAGCCATTTCTTCATGCTCAGAGGTAAGAAAGAGGTTAGGTTCAAGCAGTTCAGGAGGGTGGGGCAAAGATATGTCTCTCAGTTCTGATGTGGTGCCTCCACCAAGTCATAAAGATGCATGGTCGGTTTACAGAGCTATGAGAATTATTACAGACCGTGAGAAAGCTTTTCTATACACAGGTAAACAGAATTCTATATGCTTTTCTTCCAACGGATTCACATCCACAGCGGGAGGTTTTTAGCCTACAGCAACCTGTGGCCTATATTTCATTCCAATTCATCTCCCTACATTATCCAGAGCTCTGTAAATCAAAGCCGTGCCGTATCCCAGCCTCCTCTCCATCAGCCAAGTGGCAGGATGTGTGTTGTGTGCGAGCTGAGTGGAGCGTGTTTGCTTTGCCAGCGGGGTGTGTGCTGTTCTGTGGGCTGAACCAGCGGGACAGCGCAGAAGCCGAGGCCCTGCTACAGAGGAGAGACTGCGCTTCGAGGTGTTAGATTTCTGCTGAGCGACAGGGGGGCTCAGGAACTTCAGAAACACTAAGAGGCCAGGAGACGTTTAATGACTTCTTCTACAATGGGCTGTTCTTAAGCATGCATTCCCTGAATATTACTCGCCCCCTCCCAACACCCACACACACACACATACACACACACAAAGCTCTATTGCCAGTTATAAAAATCCAGTGTTCTCAGACACGCTCTGCTGCATACATTACTTTTGTCCCTGATTCGCTCCCTTTCTTTCATTCATCTCTCTCTAATTGCGTCCCATCGTTTCTTAAAGGCAGACGCCTGAAAGTGAGAATAGAATGTGTCGAGTATGCATCTGGTCAGCAAATCTGCACGCATCAGTGGTTCATGATGTGTCACGTACCTGCAGAATGCTGCTTTTGACACAACATACACAAAAACAAGCTAGAACCATGCAGCGTGCCAAGAGCCAAGCCTCAGAGACACTCGACCGGCTTTAATAGACCTGCTGTGCGTGCCAAGAGCTATTTCTCAGCCTGATACTGAAGGTCCCAGTCTGACAGAACCAGCAAAGCTGTCTCTCAGCTCCTGGGAGCGTTCAAGTGAACACTTTGCATTCAAACTACGTCCTTCTGGAGTGGGGGTCACATGCACAAGACTTATGCAGTAGAAACGGCTTAAAATAATCAGGTCTGAACACACGTAAACCTCCCGGAGGTGACCAAGAGGAAACCTGCTCACTCAGCCAGGCATGTGGGAGGCAGCTCACCGCTGTGAAAAGACTACAGTTCAAATATTTGTCTTTACAGGTCAGCTTTCTCCTCAAACTTCATGGCATGCAACTCCTTAGAAAAGACGAGAAATACAAACACGGTAAAAGAAAGATCCATCCTCGAGAACCACTTAAGCGCTTATCTATTGACGGAGTGCACTCCCATTCTCTTACACACATCACGTGACAATCAGTGACTAGTTTTTATCACTGGCTGTGCAGCTTTTCTTGTTTGCTTTGTTGATAACGGACATGTCAGGAACACGAGGAACATGTGTGTTCCATATGCTGCTAATTACATCACCACAGCGGTTCACTCTATAGCTTCCATCTGATAAGAAGTCCATTTTGGATATCAACAGTTTCTGTCATGCGAGGCCTCTTAATGTGTGTCCAGCTGAAAGCAGAAGTCGAGAAAACAATCCCTAATCTGCAGACACCAGACCCACCAAGCAGATGCCCATCTCTACTTTAAATCAAATTACTGAAGAAAAATATATGTCTCCATCTGTGGCCCTCCTAAGTGGGAAAACACACTAATTCACAATTCACATTCTGCTTAAGAGGAGAGAAGGTCAAGCGGAACTGAAACCCGATGAAACTTGGCCTTGCCTGGCAAATCAAATGTAAGGCACAGATGGTTCGAGAATGGTGAAAGGTGCACTAGAATAGCCAAGATGTTCAAACTTTCTTCAAAACAATGGGAAAAATTTCCTTGGCGACCTTGCCATGAGCTGATTAGATTTCACAGACGTTGTTCCAAGTTAGCTGTTAAAATATGCTTTAATGCTGCGGTTTACAAGCCGTGACTGATCAAACGAGTAAAATACACACTGGCTTTCCTCCAAATATAATGAGGGCGCTCAGTGAAAGGGCATGTAAAACAATACCTACAAGATCCACTCGCAAATGAAGGAGCAACAAACAAATTAATGTACAACACTGTTAGGCAAGGATGTATACAAGTAGCAAATTTGATCAAGCATAAATATCAGTAATGGTTTATTGTAACCCGCATAGAATAGCTCAAGGCAGCTGTCTGAAATCTTTTTCAAACTGAGGACAGAATGTATTTTTCTGCTTATTGCCTCTGGCCTTGCTTCTTTTACTCAGCATATTTAAACAGAGGAAACTCATTCCTGGATAATTTCATTAGGCGGCTTAGGGTTGCATTGTCTCCTGACCACGTGTCCTTTTTCACTCCAATCTATACAAGTAGCTCCCATTTAAAGACTGTGTGTGTGCATTTGGTAGTGTGTGTGTCTCTGGGTAGGGAAACCTAACTCCAGAGAAGAAACGATCCCCTTTTGTGCAGACAACCCTGGGTCATCAGAAGCTGTAAATCTCTGTAGGTTTAGGGCTGTAAAAAGGTAAAGATCCTGATAAAGGGTGCCATTAATACAAGGCTTTCGTTGGACACAAAAGGCTTAGGGCGGAAGACTATCTGGGTGGAGAGGACGGTGCAACAGAGACAAGCACATGGTGACAGTCCTCAAACGCCACTCTCCTGCCTAACCCTCCGGCGCAAACAAAGGAAGCAAAGAAAAGAGTGAGAGAAAGCGAGATTTAGAGAGTGTCAGAGCGGCGTGCCTCAGAGGACTGGTGTAACTCTCACGTTACTGATAGCGCTCACATCTCTCCAATCACACAACCACTTAATCAAGATGCAATTGCAGCTACTTGAAAGATGGTTTTATAAAGCCATGCATTTTTTTTTCTAAATTGCTCAACAAAACAAACAGCATTTCATAGCTGCAAATAATCATTGAACTTGTATAAGAGCAGAGTAAAAGCACTTATCCAAGACTTCATCACAGATCGACAACATTAAATCCATCCAAAACTAATATGAACCACTCATCTGCTGAACACACAGCAGCCAAAATCAATAAGGCAGGAAACACTTTAGAGTATAGAGCAGCCCCGGGGCCGTGAGGATGACCTGCCGCTAGGTGGCGCCCCTTCACTGCACAAATACACGAACACACTAACACACAGACTCTTTCTCTTACACACACACAGACACTCACTTGCACTCGCGGTCCTCCAGGTCGAAGTGCGGGTTGAAGTTGATGAGGATGCGCTGGTGCGGTGCTGGAGCCGTGATCACCCACACACACCTCTGCGACGGCAGGTACGAGGTCGGGTAGCCCGGGGAGGTCAGGTAGTTGGCACTGGTGATCCGGATGTTTCCCCCACATTGGTCTGGAACTGAGACACAATGCAATGAATCGACACAATATACTTGGAGAAAACAGAAACCCGAAAATAAAACCAGTTGATGAGGAACAGTTGATTGTAGGGAGATTTGTGCGGCGCAGTGAAACAGTGGGATGTTTGTTCATGATCGAAACAATAAAACATACAATTAATCTAACAAACAAACAAACAAACAAACAAATAAATAAATAAATAAATAAGCGCGAATAGAAGTACCCAGTCTCTGGTACGCGTCTTTCTTCCACATGCGTAAATTGCGCACATAATGCTGCCACCTAACACTTCTCATTTCAATCCATTTCATTTCTTCCACATCCAGCCATTGATTTGTTACATTTTTTTATTTGTGTAGATGAAGAAAAACACGTGAAGGTCACACATTATTCTTAGAAAACATCTGCAAATCTGAGTCAGATGAGATTTTAAAGAAGCGCACAGACACAAAGTAAGATACAAAAGAAACAGACCAAACTTAACCCAGCACTCTGATCATTTCAAATGAGTTTTAATGCAAGGTGAATATTTAACATCTGCTTTAGCTGAGATTCTCAAAAGACCTGATTATTATTATTATTATTATTATTATTATTATTATGAATAACTTTCCTGTATTAGATGCAGCAGTTTTAACTTGGACACATTTATTTATTTATTTTTATCTCTGTTCAATTTCACTTCTGCTTTTGCTCTTCTGGATGAAATGAGATAATACATAACAACTTTTACCAAGCTGAAGAGGAACTAGGAGGATCCTACAGTGTAGCATGTGGGACTTTTCAGCCAGGACAGAAATATCTCAAAAAATCCATACAAGTGAGGGGAATTTGCTGTTTGTTTGATTCTGTTTAAGCTACTAAGCAGCGAATAGGACTAATTACTGGTTTTTACCAAAAAATAAAAAAAAATCCATGTCTGAGTCACTGAGTCTGTTTGGAAAAATAAATACATGCTTTAAGGAAATGTTCATTGAACTGATGTTTGAGGATCAGGAGTACTGCTCTAAAGCTGCTGTGTGATAATGTCTGATGTTAAGAGACATACACTAATAACGTGGAACTGAAGTTGATTTAGCTGATCATGCCTAAAAGTGACTATTTCGAGCTGATCATGGTGTTTAAATCTGATAGTACTTAAATGTGAACAGTTTCGGCTCGGGTTTGCGCGCGCGCTGTTGAAAGCTGAGCATGGTTTCAGATGATTGAGGATGATTTGATATTGGATGATAGTCATGGTTAAAGTTAAGCAGTGTATCGGACAGGTGAGCAGCTCAGATCCCCAACACATCTTCCGTCAACATCCCGCAGTTTTCATAGTCTAATCCCTTCAAATCCTCCCTAAACCAACACTGCGCATAAATAAACACACCTCATGGGCTGTCACTTACCAGGTTTGATAGCTCTTGCTTTGACAAAGATTCCCGTTAAGAGGATCAGCGCTAATCCAACATGCATCCTCGCGTCCTTGTGTTGATTTATTTATTTTTTTGGAAATAATAATTAAAAAAACTTACAAAAAAAAAGGGAAAAAATGGAAAGTAAGAAGAATCCTCTGTGGTAAAATCCGCTCGCTGGAGCGTCGTTCTGATGGAAGGGAAGAGAAATTAAAGAAACACAAGCGGCGGCAGAAGCGGCTTGAGTAGCTACAGGGCGCCCGCGCGCGTGCGTTCAGCTCCGGTTTCCTGCGCGGTGGAGCCGGCGCGCGCCTCTCTCCCTCTCCCGACTCGCCATTTCCTTCAGCAGGGGAGACACGGAGCCTGTTCAACAAGCACAGCAAACACACAGCGATCACTCTCGTCTCCACTGATGAGCGTAAATCCTCCGGTAAGAGAGAAAAAGTGCGCGCGCAGACGACGCTGCTCTGCCTGTGGATTTGGGTTCGAAAGCAGCCAGACGAAGCGCGAGCCTCCGCACTGTACGCCCAGTCCTAACTATCTGACCAGAGGCGAGCTAGTGACACACACATCTGGCACACTGCACTGCCATGACAGCGTCTTAAAGCCGAGCGATACACACACACACACATATGCACACAAGACACACACACATACACACACACACGCGCGCGCACACACCCCTCCTAAACTGCAGTCGCTTTTCTTCTGCCCTCGCCCGGCTGCTCGGATCTGGGCATTCTCATTGGTTTCATTAGAAATATGCAAAGCCCACCCTTATGGACCCCCCTCCCATCTCTCTCTCTCTCTCTCTCTCTCTCTCTCTCTCTCTGTGTGTGCGCGTGTGTGTGTGTACACGGACTATATAAGCCTGTGAAGGCTGCTCTTCCTATCAGTATGGTGTATGGAGAGAACAGGAAAGAAAATTTCGCAACAATCACAACGAAGTGATGCTACGAATCCTGTATGATTAGATGAAATTGAGAACTTGCACAGTCGCACTTCAGATCGTCCTGCATCTCAGATCTGCTCAGTAGTTCCAGGTTAAATCCAGGTACATGTCTACATTCCCTGTGTAAATGCAATGAGTGAACATCATGATGTTTATTTTTTTTTAATCTTAACTTCACAAGGCTATACGAGCCACAAGTCCTCGTGTGTTTGTGTCCTGCGCGTTTCTAGTGATCCATTTGGCATTTACGCACAGAGACTATGATATTTATAGCAAAGCGCAAAAGACCTAGATACACCGACTCCTCTGGATGGATGCTCTTAAAATAACAACTAAGTAAAGAGGCGCACAAATGACATACATGCACATTCCGTCTTGTTAGGTCGTTTTAGTGGCACTAATCTGCTGGAAGGAAGAGCACTAGAAGAGCTAGGGCACTAACCACGAATAGGAGACAGCACATCTACACGAGCACGCGTCCATTCCCAATCAAGTCGCTCACGCCAAACCAATGCCATTCCTAACTAGCCGCTATTATCCGACAGGCTATTAATCGCCAATAAATCAATAACCACTTGCCTTTGTTATATCCTCAAAAATCCCTTAAGTGTGCTCCTGCGATCGCAGTAGCCAAATCCCAGGGAAGCGCTCCCATCCTCTCCAAAAACCCGTAAACACCACACTCAGCAGATCTATGTGTCCGACTCGGAGTCGGGGGTTATAAGCTTCTCATGTCACTATAACTGACTCCCACACACACAAACACAAACACACACTCACGCATAGTATGGGCACAGAGAGAGGAGACACGGGCTACGTCCCAATCCTGCTCGCAGTGCGCCAAAAGAGTAGCCTACACCACCACAGGTGACCATAACCATAATTACCACAGGTGGCGTAATCTGTTCACTCAGCCTGCTATTTAATACGAAATCTACTTACTTAAGGGATTGGACACTACTGTGATATAATCCCTGAGAATATTTACTATAGCAGTCTACACAGAAGTAGTCCAGATCCGCAGGAAGGTCGGTTCTACAGGAAACATTCATTCAATTCAAATACTAAGAGTTTATAGGCCACTTAAAGTAATGGTTTTAAAAAAATGTATAGTTGGCTTCCTAAAGTGGTTCTAGTTTGGAAGCCTTTCTAATAGAGAAACACTTTATTGTAGGGACCTTTAAGGTTTCCCCATTAGGACAACATAGGAACCATTAAAAAAAGTACTAGACTGACCTTTTTCTAAGAATGTTACTGTACATAGCACTCAGATTGTGCTCACTGTATATATATATATATATATATATATAATTTTTTTTTTCCATTTTAATGTTGTGAGCTCAGTTTTGGCCATTTCAGCAAATTCATTGCTGGGGAATACTTTATTCTCCTGGTGTTGTTTATTTATTTATTAAGCTCCAAACACTCCAAATCTTTTTTTTAATCTCCAAACTCACAAATTCATATCTGTGTTTGGCTATTCCCCATTAATGTACTTTATAAGTCTCAGAATTGTAATAATGTAAATTAGAAGTAACCTTAAAATGTATTCCATGTCGAGCTGTAAATGTAAATTTTAAGGTTTTTATTTTAGGGTTTTGATAACTGGAATGTCAACACTTTGACGTCCCAAATCTCACAACACCCAGACAGAACCTTATGATACAAACATCACGAAGTACATAATAGAATCGCGATGCAACACAGACAAACTGTGGAACTGCCATCACTGGTGGATGTGGGTTGATTCTGTCCTCTATCTGCTGCAAGCCGCTCCCTTTCTGTACCATGATGGGACAGATTAGCGCAAAAAGTGTCCACTGCTACACACTACAGCTCTGAGCTCCATCTCAAATGGCACACATTGTGCCATTTTAGGACCTGAATGATATATGCCACTAAAGACACCAAACTGTGTAAAGCTGACACTTTTTGCACTTGCAGCCTGTTCTATGTAGCAGAAGAGGCGGACCATTTGGTTTGAATTTTGCTAAATTGTCAATGAGCAAAGCACACAGTTCAGGAGCAAAAAGTTTAGACTGGTTTTAACAACAGTGTTTATTCCTGTGGAAGCTGATCTGGCATGTGTCAAAGACACATGTTTCTACACTGTGATTTGTAATTTCTATTTAGCCAAATGTTTACTATTTGATTCACAATGTTAGTTTCCCTACAAACATCCCAGTAGGCTACTACATACTCAAGTGCATAGTGTATAGCCTATTGTCAGAATATAGTGCGTAATCTGGCTTTATTTGAAGTCTAAGATATCTTAAAGTATTGTGGCATCCCTGAGTCAAATTAAATTAATTTGAATACTTCCCAGCATGCTTAGCAGTTCTAGCAGTTAGCACATAGTTTTTCAGTTTCCTGTTTATAATGAAGTGTTTGGAATGCTTTTGGTTATATTGTTAGCCATGTTGTGCTGTTTGTTTGTGGTGTGTGAGGTTTCTGGAGTGCCTTCATTGTTATGTAAGAAGTCTGCTTTGGGATGCAGCTCTGGAGTGGACTGGTGGCACATTAATACTTTCACATACTTAGCACAGACGAATACAGCTGTACAAAAGTGCATTTTGAAGCCAGCTGTGGTGATGTAGTGTATGTTACTACATTACCTGTTGTTTGCGTTGATCATCTTATAGCCAAAAACTTAGTGCCAAACTGTCAGCCTTTTGGGGAATTTCTTAGAAACAGCACAAACTGCATTTTTTGTCTTTAATTTCAATAAAAAGAGAAAAAAGAGGAACGATTGTTTAGCTATAATGTAAGTGATGACAGGAACCTGTTTCCCAGAAGTTCCACAACATTAAATGTAACTGAAAATGGATAAAATGTACATACTCTTTAATAAATACACCATTGTTAGCACTGGCAAACTGCTGTAGTGTAAGAGGAATAAAACACTTTAGGATGTGTTGTTATTGGAAAACAATCAACACTGGGGTGGTAACTCTTCACACCACCCTGATTATTTTTCTGTAACAGCATGTTTTACATGTGTTTTATTCCTTTGTAGAAATGGCATGTTATGTATGGTGCAGTTGGGGACGCACCCCGGCGTGGGTCGGGGGTGCATTTATACTTTAACATCTTTAAAATTAAATTAAATGGGAAATTAAATGGTGTTCATGGATGAAGAAATTGTCTTGCCACAGACTAAAGCTCATACGAGCTCACTGAGTTTGTGTCTGAGATGTTATGAATGGTTATGAGCTGTCATAGCTCGACATGGAATTATTCCACTAGATGAGCTTTGCAGAAATTTCCTTAAACCAGAGAGGACTACTTTGAAATGAATGCTCATTTGTTGGCAGGTGTATCCCAGACAGGTAGCCTGACCTGAACGGTGACTTCCTCTAAAGCTTATTTGCATGAAGATGCACACTGATGAGCGCCAGGCGCGTTTCCAACAACAAACCCAACTCCCCCAGCTGACAGCTGCCACATCGTCATGGAGTAGATCAGACAGACCAGGGGCAGGAGTGTAATTAAGGACTGCTCAGTGCTCAGACACGTATTTGCCAACTGTCTGCCCAATATTTGTCAACGGTCAAACAATGAGTTGTGACTGACAAATCGATTCAGACAGGATCTTTAGTCGCATGCAGTATGGAAATCCCATCAGTCCTGCACGTATTAAACCACTCTCAGCCGACTTGATTAAGTTCTTTGAGGCTCAGAGAAAGAAAAGTAAAAGAATAGTGAGCTTTGCTGTGCGCATTCTTTGCACCCTGCAATGCCCAAAGCTCCCCAGACCCCACATCGCAATGCATATCAATGCAAAAACACCTCAACAGGCTCGACATGCCGATTACCCATGGCTTATTGTGCAGTGCAGGCTACTATTGTGCAGAGCACAGACATCCAGACCTCCTCCTGCAGTGCTGTGATTGTCCTCTATGGTTCAGCTCCAAGCTGCATCTCTCTAACGCACCTGATTCAGCGCGGTGAAAACTCTAATTACAGTATGCTTAGATTACAGGGTGGAGGTAAACTGAAGGAAACAAGCGCTATGGAAGCGATGGAGAGCTGTGCAGCAGTGCGCGTGGGCTTAGCAGCAGTTCAGCCACGCGCTTTAAAGTGCGAGCGCGCGGGAAGAGTACCGGCGCGGGCACGCGCACGAGCACAAGCACGCGCACGGGCACGCGCGCTGCTCTCGCCTCTAGAGGTCCTTCGAGTAGAGAGGTGGAATGCGGTAATGCACCCTGTGTTTCCTGCACTGATTTCAACTGCTTTTACAAATGTCTGCTTATGTCACCCAGAACCAGTTCTGAAGACCATATTGCCTTTTTTAATTATTATTTTTTATTTAATAAATTGTTACTAACTTGCTTTATAAATGGGATGGAGAATTAAGGGGCTGCAATCTCAGATAAAAAGAGTACTAATCTGTATATACCTTTTGCATATACCTTCTGCACATTTAGTGTGTATCTTTTGCATAGAAAGACATTATATGCATATAGTGTACTTTTAAAGCTTCACTCTAAAAGGTCATTAATGTCCGATTATGTGCTTGAAGTCTTTTTAAAGCTTATATCCACACTTCCAGGTGAGGGATACATATTAAAGGTATAAAAGATAAGAGCAATGATACAGATGATACAGTTCAGTACCATTCGTTTCTATGAGCAAAAGCACACTAAGCATTTTTGCCACCTAATTGCATATAGGACATAGTTGCATTTGCAGAAGATCTGAATTGTTCCTTGGTGTAAAATTAAAAGCCATACAATATAATGTCATTACTATATTGGCTTAATATTTGCTCTACATGACCTAATACATGAGGGATATGGTCTAAATACCTTCTAGGCCACAATGGTGATTTAAATTTAACATGAACCAAACGAAAAACATAATAATAAAAAAAAAAAGTTTACAGTGACTTTAACCACTGTGTCACTGTTAATCCTTGGGGCAAGCCAAGCAAATTTCCTTCCATGTCGGGATATGATTTTTTTTTTTTTTTGCACTGTACACTGGAGTGCATGACAATGTTGAATTTAAGGAATTTAAGTTCACCCATAGTGTGTGCATACTATATAGGATTACAATAAGGGCTGAAATTCCTCTATGGGTTACCCAATGGCAAAACATTTTAATAATAATCATATTTCATGGCAAAGTTTCCTGGAAGTCTGAGGAAAAGGAGAATCTGAAGGTAAAATGCAAGGAAATGAAGGAAAATTGAATTGAATTCTTGGTTTTTAAATGAAAAAATAGTTTGTGGTTGATGATTCACTGAGGTGCCTGACCTCCTGGGTTTTCTGTTACTCTTTTCCCATGTGGTGCCATTCAACCCAGGTCACTGACCTTTGTTTTTCTGCATGAAGGAAATACGAATGCTTTAGTCAGCAGTCAGCAGTCAGTGTGTGTGTGCTCATCACAGCGACTCATCTGGACCATCTAATCTACCTCTATTGTGCTTTCTGTTAAAAGGCCTGTTTTCAGTTGCTTGGCAGATGTTGTTCCTTTTAGAGATTGAAAATGCACTCAAAAGGGGTGCAAACATGACCCTATAAATCATGAGTGATAACACCGCAATGGAGATAAAGCTCAGACTTTACAGAAATGACAGTCCAATCCCACTACATACATTGATGTGATTGGGAAGAGCACTTCAATTTAAGAATTGCCATCTCAGCCTAGTAATGTAATGTTTCAGGAACAAAGGGACACGTTCATTTATGACCAATCGCTATGGGTAATTACACTCATTTTACAAATAGCATGGGAAGAGTGTGTGTGTGGGGGAGAGAGAGAGAGAGAGAAAGAGTGGGTCTGGTGTAGGCTTTTCCATCAGTGCCTTTAAGTGAAGTGATGTCTCTTGAGAGGAATAGAAGCCTGGAACAATGGGACTGAGTAATTTCACAAAGTCTACAGTAGCCATATCTGAAATGATGGTGATTGGGCAGCAACAATGCAGAGCCCATTTACAGGATTTCTTCCTGCATATCTTGAGTGATCTTTAATACATTTCTGTGGAATGATTAGCAGTGAACAAAAGCACTCACTGCCCCTGAAGGCTGCCCTGCAGATTTTATTAATTTGACTTTAATGTCACAAAGTTACCACTTAAAAAGCAAGGCATGTTAATGTTAATACATTGAATACAACTCTTACAGAAAAAAAATCATTTTCATTTATTAATACCTTGCATGGCTGTGTATTCAGAAACTGATGTCCACAGTGACTGAGTAAACTTCATATGTTCAGCTCCTTTAAATGAGAGGGTACTGGATGCCAGTTGTGAGCTAAAGTCAGACATGCCAAAACTGGATTGAAATGTCAGACTTGTTTTGTGTATCTCTGTGACTGTGAACTGCTAATAAAATAGTAATTAACAAAGAGAACCTTTAATATTCGTGCACATTTTGGTTTAAACGACATCATAAAAAGCTAATCCATGTGACTGGAATGTGCAACGGAAAAGGAAAAATCTAAAGGTTGGCTTGTGTGTTCCCATAAACACAAAGGTCTCCATCTAAATTCCTCCTCTTAAATCTTAGTGTGATTTAGTAACCTCCTGGGTTTGCTGAACTGGTGGTTCACAGCATTCTTCATTCTGTTTGGCAGAAGATTCAATTCTCATTATGTTTTTTGACGACAAACAGTTTAAGAAAGTACTCATTTCAGTCACAGCAATGCTGTAATAGGCACAGCTGTAATGTTTACAGACTAACTAGCTGGTGAGAAAAGTTTGCCTCTTAAACTCTCAGCTTAACATTCGCTTATTCCACAGAGCGGTTGAATTCTCAAATCTGATTCGTTGATTAATTGTCTATAACAGCAGCTCTGACAACAGTGCTGGCTACAAATCAAATGACAGGTTAATATTAATGCACTCACTCTAATATGTTATCATTTTTATAGTAACAACTTACATAATATAACTGATTGGGTGACTTCTTGGGGGCATGGTGGCTGATTGGGTGACTTCTTGGGGGCATGGTGGCTTAGTGGTTAGCACTGTTGCCTCACACCTCTGGGGTTGGGGGTTTGAATCCCACCTCCGCCCTGTGTGCATGGAGTTTGTATGTTCTCCCTGTGCTTTGGGGGTTTCCTCTGGGTACATTCCTCCCCTAGTTCAAAGACATGCGTTGTAGGCTGATTGGCATTTCCAAATTGGCTGTAGTGTGCCAATTGGCAACCTGTCCTGGGTGTCCCCCGCCTTGTGCCCCGAGTCCCCAAGATAGTCCCCGCAACCCTGTGTAGGATAAGCGGTACAGAGAACGGATGGATGGTGAATTTTTCTCAGATGTGATGTTCATTTAACATTTTTTTTGGAAGGAGTCCAGTATCAGTATTTTTGTAACCGTCAGACATAAAGCTATAAAGGTTGATGAAAAGTCATCAGGATGAAAAGTCATGGATGGCGGGGTTTATGCATTGCAGTTTGTCAGTAACATGACATCTGCATTTTTTATAATATTAACTTCAATAGAGACAACAAATAAAGGTTGGTGAGAGAATGGCTGTTCACAGCTGCTATAACATAAATGCTAACAGGTACTAACTTGTTTTTTGGATGTTCTACAACAATAAATATAACTGTAAATGGATAAAAAGTATGACATGTCATTCTTTAATTAATAGAAGATTGTAACTGCTGACAAATTGGTGCGGTATAAGAGGAGTGAAGATTTTTGGTCTTGAGAACTTCTGTGTGCTCACGTCATGAGGAACCATATCACGCTACCCCACTGTTGATTATTTTCCTATAACAGCACAATATGTAATGTTTTATCCATTAGCTATTCATTTTAAATCATATCATTCACCAACTATAGGGGAACTAAGAGGAATGGGGAATGTAATTCTGGACCCTCTGATGTGTTATTAGAGTTTAAGGGGTTAATGAGTTAATATTAGCAACACTTCATATAATTGAACACAAATAACATCAGTTTGGCAAATAAATTCATTTAATATTTAACAGTTTGTTTAAATAATAAGATTAAGGTAGTTAGCTAATTCACAGTTTTGTTTCTTAGATACTTAGCTATGAATGAATATTTAATAAGGAAGTGAATCTTCAGGCAGTGTAAGACATGGTACAGCCCACTGTAGGGGTGTATGAAAGAGTAATTTATGAGTCTCTCTGACATGAATGGAGAAACGTTCTAATGTATACGAGTCCAACTGAATTTTTAAAAAATATTTCCCTGTGTTGTCTTTGCTTTCTTTCTGGTGAGGTAAAATGTCTTAAATATGATGGCCAGGCCATCATGAATGGGGTCTTCTATCATCATAGCAGGGTTTCTCAAACTTTTTGCAGCCAGG
Organism: Pangasianodon hypophthalmus; assembly: GCF_027358585.1. NCBI lineage: Eukaryota > Metazoa > Chordata > Actinopteri > Siluriformes > Pangasiidae > Pangasianodon > Pangasianodon hypophthalmus. The sequence goes on from NC_069710.1 coordinate 26,753,901, forward strand.
GGACAATCTTAATGTGTAAAAAAAAAAAAAAAAAAAAAAAAAAGTACAGGCTTATTTGGTGAATACAATCCAACTATTCAAATATTATGTTCATTATTTAAATATGTTATTATTATTTAAATATGATATTCTGTTTTTAATTGGAGAAATAGAGCATTTTATTCCTGAACATTTGAACTAAAATTGTCATTACATTCATGTTGCTATATTTATAGACCTACGTTTAACTATAAAACTTTATAACTCTATAAAAACTAATCACTTTGATAATGGTGGGATGTGATTTCCACCACTGTAGTAAATTCTTGTTAAATATGTGGGCGCCTGGCTCTGCTTCCCGGATGCCACTTTGAGAAGCATGGCTATAGAATAATATGAATTAAACTAAGTGGGTATAACTAAGTAATATAATAAAAGACAGGTGAAGAGTTCAGTAGAGAAATGACTGGAATCAGGAGGAGACTGGAATCTCACTTCCTTATTTATACTAAAAAGGAAGGAAATCAAGAAGACTTTAGTTATATTTTATGTTCAGACCGGATTTTACACTTCTCCTCTCTCCTTAGACGCAATTTCTTTGAACAAAGCCCGGCATTTTTATTAAACTTAGCACTCATCATTCTCATTATCACGTCTGACTGCTGTCTGTAATTATTCACCCAAGAACATTTACATGTGATCGCTGTCTGCTTGGATGGCGTAAGCACACACCTCATGAAACAATACAATACGTGTGTGTTTCTTCTCTTCTCAGCCAACTGATAAATCCACAGAAATATTTAACAAAAACATTGTTCTCCTCTGGCACTGTAGCAGATCACGGCGGAAATAATTTGTGGAAGAAAAAGCAGGAAAGCGAGGAGAGGAATTAGCTTAGCATCGTTAGCTGTTTGGAATATTGCCACTTGGTTTTGACATGTGTGCAAACAACAGTGTTTTTCCAGGAGCTTCGCTAATTCAAACAGATATGCTAGCAGTGTGGGTGGAGAGAGAGGGAGGAAGAGAAACAAGAAAGATGAGAACGCGTTCGTTAAAAAGAGAAACAGTCACCGCCATGGCATGTGCTGAAGCGGAGCCCGTGTGTGTATAAATATGCATAACCTGAGGAGATATGGAGACCGACTCCGGAGAGGGAGGTGCAGTCGATGGCTTGTGAATTAATGATGAAGCATGCATGTGTGTATGTGTGTGTTTGTGCATCCGTGAGAGGGAAAGCCTGAGATAGAGAGAGAAATGGGATTCAACATAAAACTGGTTAAATCCTGACCTTTTCACTTCAAATTAGTCAACATCCTCGATGTCCTCATTGTCCTGAGTAACAAAAGAAACCACGCAATCACTGCTGTTTGATCAGGTGACCCTGAGAGCATTTACTGTGACTCAACAGATAAACTGCAGTGATTTATATTTCAGTTCAGTCTCTGGAGGTCTTACAGTAACATACTGTTGTATAATATTCATATTTATATCACAGCGCTGTTGAATTCTTGAATCTGATTGGTCAGAAGGCGCTGATTAATGTTCTATAACAGCAGCTCGGATAGTAGCGCCGACTAGAATTGAAATCACAGACTTGTTCTAATACCTTATCATGTCTATAGTAACAACTCATTCACAGGGACTTGTAAGGTTAGTCTACATTCTCTAAAAATGGATTTGAAAAACGATTTGTTTAACGAAGAAAGCTTCCTGTACGGAGATGTTTATTTAATATTTATGGATGTAGTCTCCAGTGTCAGCGTTATAAAGGTCAGTAGATTCCACTATGGGAAAGTCTTCCTGACTTTGGACTTTCCGGTTTCTCGGTCACATGACAAGCTGTGTTTTTTTTTTTTTTTTTTGGTCTTTTTAACTTCAAGAGAGAGACAAAAAATGGGCTGGTGAGGAAACAACTGTTTATAGCTGCTATAACTTAAATAATAACATGAAACTAAGTTGTCTTGTCTTGTTAAAAGTATAACATGTTGATCATTAATATACTGAACATTGTAACCACTGGCAAACTGCTGTAAGGAATAAAGAGGCATAAAGCACTTCAAGATGTGCTGTTACTAGGAAATAATCTACTTTGTGGTGGTAACAGTGACTCTGATTTGCATCGGCCCACATCACACCGTCCTATCGCTGATTATATTCCCATAACAGCATGCCCCGTTGTGTTTTATTCCATAAATAATGTTCACACACAGGTCAGAGAGACAGTTGTAAAGAAATCTTCATAAACAGCAGAAGTAAAAAGCTCTAAAGGCAGACGGATGTCTAGGAGAAATGTTATGTAGGTCAATTGAGATAGCTGCTGAGGCAGAGCAGCGTCTGCTTAATCTGCCACTGTGGCTGCCTTTTATGTTTTGTTGTTCGCTGAGAAAATTCACTTTCTAAACTCCAGCCTTTGAAAATTTCCCTGGTGGCTACATCCAGCTAGTGAGCAAACCAGAGGACGTGCTTTTTGATCTGTAAGATGTGAGGAAGAATGAGAAAGAAACACTGCTACAGTCATCTCTTGGTATAAAAAGGAAGTGAGACTGGAATCCAGGCAATCCAGAGGAAACTCAAAAACCTGAGCAGGAAACCGGACACCACATTTGACACCCCACAAACACATACACACACACACATACACACACCTCCTTCAGGCTTTGTTTAGTTGATAATTACTGTAACAGGTGGCAGTGCTTCTTCCCAGTGTCCAGCTAGCCAGAGGGTTTTTGGAGTAATTTACCTCCTCTGTCATTAAGCCAAACAAAAGTGGTAGAAAAGTGACCTCTGTACAAGTAAAGATGAACAGATATGGTGAGAGGGAACTCCTGCAAGATGAGACTCTGACCCTGTCTGAGAGAAAGGCAGAGAGAGGTCACACATATCAACCTCTTTGCTTTGTGTGTGTGTGTGTGTGTGTGTGTATGTGTGTGTATGTGTGTAGTTTAGTGGTTTAGATTGATATCAGATCTCTTCCTTTTGTGCTTAAGCCAGCCCTGATACCGGGGTCTCATGACTGTGGTTTCAGTGTAGGGCCATGTTTTAGGGTTGTAGGGTCATTTACATGTAATTGAGAGTAGGTACAGTAGTTAAGTCACGGTTTCCTGTGTGTGTGTGTGTGTACATACAGTATATGTGTGGTGGTAAGCTGGGTGCCAAGCAGTACAAGATAAATAATGCAAAAAACCCCATTAAAATTTACAAGAAAAGTCTCTTTCCATGACCAAAACACACACTTTCAATCTTTTGATCTCAGAAATACTCACACTCACCCTCTATCACCTTTTGACTAATCAGAACATTTACGTTTGTTATTTCAGAGTACAGATATCATGATTTTTTTTGAAAGGTAGATTTTGAAGGTTGCTATCCTTTATAATGGTCTGTTTATGATATTTTTTCTCAAGTACCCCTGTACATGTATTTGCTGAATAATAATAATAATAATAATGCTAATACTACTACTACTACTACTACTAATAATAATAATAATATGTTTTTAACATTATAAACATATGGTTTAATGCCCAAAAAGCCACAAACATAATCCAGAGACATCACTACACTGTCACTCACATAAAAAATGCCAGTACATATTTGAAATCAGTTTAGAAATACCTTGCGTTATCCTGTCAAAATAGCTAACCTACTAGTTAATGCTAGTAATCTAGATCACATTTGGATTAGCTTACATGTTACATTTCAGTGTCTGGGCTTTAATTAGCATTATTATTTTCCCAATGCTTTATATAACAATAGTCAAACCTTTCACTGGTCATAACAGCCATGACTTTGTTAATTATTAACATTAGCTAGGTTAGCTAGATAGCTTGATAGCTTGGAATACAGTTTCTCTGGAAGCCTGTAGTCCTCTAATAATTTACTGTACATATCGGGCGTGTTTGGTTCAAAGCTGTTAAAACCCATTTTTTGCAAACTGAGCTGTAATGTTCTCTGATAAATCTTTACAGTACTAGGAAGAAAATTTCTATTTTACATAAAAAACATTTTACACTTTTACACCTCGGAGTTAAATATTTGATTCAAACACTTCCATCATTTGATCCATTTAAATGAGTTGTGTTTTTGCACAGGTGTGGTGGAAAATAAAACCTCTGATGTGATGAAGAGTCCCACATGGCCAACAGTGAATGAAATGCTGTGTTTGTACTGTAGGGCCACCAGGAAACTCAACAGAGAAAGCAGACAGAATACCTCTGATACATGCATATTTTAGGAGTTTAGAGCTTTTTTCATTACAGTCTCATGCATCATGATGAACTGTGGTGTTTCCTGGATAGGCTCCGGATACACACTGACCTGTGAATGAGTGATTGAATGAATTTTAGTCTAAATCGACATTTAGGTTCTCTATGAATCCACATCCTTAGTCATGCCTTAGTCTTTTTATTAATAAACAGAGCATTTGATTAAATATTTCAGCTTATCTACAGAGCTTTAATTTAGAGAAGATGGCAGTGTATGATGGAGGGATGATGGAAGAAGTAGAGCATACGATACACACGGATCTTCCTCAGTTGGATATTTCAGTGCTGTCACCTTCCACACCAGCAAATAAAAAAAGTCAAAAGGAGAATACCACAAAAGCTCGGTATAAGTGTGTCTATGGGTGGTCCTCTGAGAAATCAGACTGTTCACCAGGACAAATAAAGACAAATACTGAGGATGTATGAGCTCACTGAGGACACACACAGACACACACACACACACACACACAAACACACACAAACACACACACAGGTTATCAGTGAAGCCAGCTCCCTGGTACGTCCTGAGAGAGCGCTCCCACCTCACACATGCTGGCATTATCTCTGAGGCCTGTGGTGTATGTGCTTGTTGTTTTAAGGCCAGCACCGTATAATGTCAGAGGAGTTGAGTTCTTAAAGAGCTTGCGTCCACCGTGTGCCATTCCAGGACCTCGTTTGACTTCGCTTGTGGATGGTTTTGGAGGATTACAGAGAGAATCGAGTATTATCTGGAGAGGGTAAAGTGGGTAAAGGTCAAATTGCGATACCTTTCCATTCTAAAAAAAAAACAGTGTGTTTTTGACTTGCATAGTTCTTTCTCTGACTTCCATTTTACACCTTAATCATGAACCACTTGATAAGGAACGATGCCTTAAAAAGGCTGAGCAGATTAGGACGAGGTGCTCTGTGCACTTCAAACACAACCTGTGTGGTTGATGTCTGAGCAAGTCTCGGTCACAGAGCTTCATGGCAGACAAGCAAAAGCCTGACTTTGAGAAAGCAAAAGCTAATGAGCTAACAGCTAAACAATTAAGGTGTGAAAGAGTGTGTTTGTTTGCTCACGCACTCAGAGGACAGTTCACATTATGTGAGGTTGAGTGAATTGCAGTGCTGGAGAAACATCACTGGATAAGAGCTCATGACTGCTGACTGACACGATGATGTCGCTGACCCCCGGTGACCCCATTTGTCTTGTCCATAGTTCACTTGTACAATAATATGTCTCTGTCTGGTTTATCAGGCTTTTTGTGGTAGAGTGTGTGTTGATGGTTGAGCCAACGTGTTTATCTTGTGAACAGAACACATTCGCGATCAATGTCACATCACATCAAAACAGACTGGTTAAATGTCAGCAAACAAGAAAATCTTATTTGGATCACGCTGTGTACGTCATTCCTGATTCGGAGAGTGCGGATGTTGGAGACACTTAATTTGTCTCCTGGTTTGTCATTAGTTCTCAAGCCACAGACTGACCCTCGTAAATGTGGCCTTTATCGATTATGCATCACACAGAGCCTGACAATGACTCATGGCATCAGTGATATCATTTGGTATAGCAGAAAAAGCATCATAATATATGTCTCACGTATGCATGATAAGTTGAGCATAAGAAAGATGGATGCCATTGTATCTGCTTGGGAAATGCAATGATGAATTTTCTGAGGAAAGACAAAAATATGTTTCCAATTTATGATTTATGTCAGGGGTCATCAGCTGGTGGACCTTGGTCCAGATGTATTTCAGTGGACTGAACCGAGTACTTGAAAAAATACTGTAGAAGAGCTGATAAATGTATGAAAACAACTAGCCATAATTCAGCGACTCTAGTTTTCTACACATGAACCAGTTCGGCTTCTGGAATAGATCCTCTCTTCATCCAATCACTTGCATTTATACCAATTATTTAGCCGAAGACAGCTTATTGGACCAGAGACTAGCTACAGGGCTAGAAACATTAGCTCAGGAAGGGAGAGATGTCACAGATAGTATTCATAGATTTTGAATTTCATTTACTCTCTCTGGTTTCAGTAGTGAACTGATGATATGGCTTGTTTAAAAAAAATGACAACGAAAACAGAATGTTTAAAAATGATTGGGCAGAGATCCATCCATTTTCCGTACCGCTTATCCTACACCTGGAGCCTATCCCGGGGGAATTGGGGCACAAGGAGGGGGACACCCTGGATGGAATGATTGGGCAGAGATGTATAGGTTTATTTACCCAGCATCAAATTCAAAACAGGCATCTCATCAGTCAAAAGTGGTAATGCAAAACATGCAAAACATATTTATAGTCATAAACTGATTATTAACGCTTAAATATTAAAAGGAAGTGAGTGACTCAGTTATGTTAGTTGCTTATCCTGACCGTTGTAAGCAAGAATTTTAAGAAACTGAACCTTTACAAAGTGACTGTGCTATACTATATGTTGTAGCTTTATTTTAATTTTGAATTTTATTTATTTATTTATTATTATTATTTTTTTCACAAAACCTGGGCTTATACCTGAGCTCAGAGTGGTCAAGCTTAAAAAAGATGAGTCAGTTCCTCCTCATTTCCAGTAGCTGCTGCAATTTCATGGGTGGTAAACAGAATCGAGGTGCAAACTGAAACCCCATCATGCTGCAGGTTTATCTATGAAAACCTGGTCTTCCATGCTGAACATGGTGAGAAGAGCTGTTTCCCCCTCTTTCATTCCTTTATTTACTTTTTATTTACTTTTTATAGAGCAGCGCATACTGTATTTTGCTTATTTTCCTTCTGGAAAAGATCCACGTTTTGTGAGACTGGAACAGGGAGACATTTTCTCACATTATTTTGTCGAATAGCTACAAGAACATGAAAGAAAGTGCTAGAACATCACAGTGCTTGCACAACAATGTTGTTTGTATAGGACTGAGAAGGACTGTAGGAAGACAGACAATTTGTGTTGTAGTATTTTTGTCTGCTGTTAATAAGATGAAAGCCACCAACTATGGTGATGTTATTAGATTATAAAGTTGCCATAGCTGTTAGTTATTGAAGTTCCCATTGCTTCTGGGAAATGGAAATATCCTAATAGTTAGACTTTTTTTTTTATAAACAACTCAATGAAATCCAGATGAACACAGAATTGCAGCTTCTATTCTTCAAGCTTTCTTTGGCTCTGAGGAATGCATTCTCTCTCTCCCTCTGTCTCTCTGTCTCTCCCTGTCTCTCTCTCTCTCTCTCTGTCTCTCTCTCTCTCTTCTAGCAAACCTAAAAAATGACATTTGGACTGTTGACATTGCTTGATTTCTTTGGTACTGAGACAAAAAAGAAGCCAAATGTCATTTGGATTTGTCCCCTACCAAAAACAATTCCTGAAAACAATTCGCTCAGGGATTTCTTGGCACTGATCAACTGAAAACAGGCTGCCAAGCGAGGAGCTGGTGGGACAGTCCAAGCATCGTGTTCATTCGCTGTGACACCTTATCTTCATAACATTTTCGCCTGCCACTGCCTCTGCCTGGCCCAGGAGCCATCTGACAGACGCCTTTTGTTACTGTCAGACTTCCAGAGACTAGACCTGTCTTATCTGTGGCCTGACAGGACTGAAATAAAACAACTAGACAGGATAGCGGAGCTGTATGCACTGCGGAGGAGGACCAGGAGCAGGATCAGCTGCATGGGGTCATATTTAATATTGAAATCAAAAGTTGCAAGATCAGCCATTGAAGCAGGGGCTCAGAATTTGATGTTTGAATTTTTATGCTGTGCAAGATGACACGTTCCCTTTCTTTTTCTTCATTAGTCAGAATTTCTCAAGTTTGGTAGTATGACAGGCCAAAGATAATGATAAATTGCCTTGTACCTTAGACTACAGCACTGCTGAATTCTGACTCGTGAGAAAGTGTTGATTAATTTTTGATAACAGCATCTCTCACAATAGTCCTGGCTGTAAGGTTTATATTAACACATTGTAATGCATTATTATTTCTACACTAATAACTTATACTTGGATTTGTATCACAGACCAGCGACATAAACTGATTTGTTTTTTTCAAATTTGTGTGTAACTTTTGATAATGTGAGGTATTCTATAAGGAAAGGTTTATTTAGCATTTTTGGAACATAATGATAATTTGCCTTGTTTGCCGGTTCAAACCAAGTCATTTGCGAACAGAGAGTTTCTGACGTGTCAGTATTTCTGAGATATGTATTTCTGGGAAGCGAGGGCGAGCTGAGAGTGGAGGTCTGACTGGATTAGTAAGGCTTGAATAATTGAAGTAATGGATGTCTTGGAGCACAGAGGAAGCTAGATTTAGCTCTCAAAGGAAACTATATTAAACTGCACAGGTAGAACAGCTTTAATCTACAGTGGGAGCTCACTGGAACATAGAAATGCATAGTGACTATCTTAACAAACCTTCACGAAGCTACACCATTTAGATTTAACCCCTTAATGTCCTGGATTATTATGAATCATAAATTAAATGAATAGGAAACAATATGTAGTTATGACACTGAGTTCTGCTGATATGTCCTAGGAGTTTTAAGAGTTAAACAAATATGTACTACAATACAAACATTTAAACTGTTGGAAAAGACTTGGCATGTCTCTGGTAAAGATGAAAAGATCTTTCTAAAGAAAAATGTATTTTGAAGAGATGGAATGCAGATAAATTTAGAAAGGCATGCAGGACTGGAACCATAAGCATACAAAATTTCACCTGGATGTACAATGCAATACCAGCTGTTCTTGTGTTTCATAGGAATGTCCAGATAAAGCAAGTCAACATTTCAGTCAGCTTTTTTTCCCTCAAATGGATGTCAGGTTTTCATTCCTGGAAAACTGTTCCAACTATAATGTCGGCCAAGATTTGTGCGGAGATACAATAAAGCAGAGACGCTGAATGTTTGAATGTTCAATCTCACGTTCTTCTTAATTACCGTTCATTCATCTTTCACAGTTTGGACTGATTTCCACAACATGAAAATTGGATGTAAAACAAAACTGTGGCTGTTTATTGGTATATAGACGCATTTGTTAATTGAGTGAGAAACACTCTCGCTAGACTTTGCAAACGGTTTCATCTAACTGACAGGACTTTTAACAGTTTACAGTGAGTTTGCCCTGCGCTGACATATTTTTCGGTACATGTTAAAAAATCACCCAGAAGTGTTAGAAACAAGTCTCAGCCCGACTGGCAGATCCCATATGTGGAAAATTTCCTACAGCTGGACATTTAACACATGCTTACCTCCCAAAGCTGCTCTGTTACTTTAAATGATTTGCTTTGCTAGAGAAATCATTCATCATTACACACAGTGTTATTGGAATATCTTCTCAGATAAAGCTGGAATGTGAGTGTGTATGATCTCATGAGTGCGAGTGTCTGTGAATGTTCTTGTCTGTCTGCCTGTCTGTCTGCGCTGTAAATGGTTTCACTCTTGTCGGTTTAATGAGTGAGTGTGTGTTGTGCTTCTGTGTGCTGAGTACGTGTGTGAGCTGAGGGATCTGATCTAGTCTGAGTCACTGTAGGGGGGTCTGATAAGGTGGGCTCTGGTGAAAGACACTGATACAGAGGAAAGGTCCTGGGTGGAGATGTGGGAAGTGATGCTGACATGGACTGGACTATATTATATAATAAAACTTCACCGTACACAAATAAAGTGTAGAAGTGGTAGACAATATAGCAACTCTTTTTTGTTTAAAACAACACCCAGCTTTGAGGAATCTTATGAAAAACTTTTATTGTATTTCAACATATTGTTTTCTTATTGGATTCTCCCCTGTGCAGTGAAAGCTACATAATAACCTGATATCTTATTCAATTTAATTACCACAGTGGAATAATCACTTTGGTTCAGCAAACAGATTTTAAATTAAGCTCTCCCTTGCACCGTAATAAAGCGCCTCCATGTGCTGTCTGTTCTAGCAGGAAATAGCGCCAAGTCAAATAAATATAATCCTTATTTATCTATCGACTCCTAGAAAATTGAGGACTGTGGTATCTGCTCTTCAAATATTTAAACTGGGACAAAGATGTATAAAACATAAAAAAAAGTCAAAGGTAACTTGGGAAGAAATGGACACAATACCAGATAAGATCTGTCTAGAGAAAGATAAAGTTCTGTTCCAGCTTTCTTCTTTGCTGCTTTCAGCATAACTCACACTAGCTAATTTTAAAGGTAGCCTAATAAATAAGGAATAAAACATGACAGAATGTGCAGTTTTAGGAAAATCCTCCATGACAGAGTGGTGTGATGCAGACTAATAGATATTGAGTTACTATTACCATCCCAAAGTTGATTATTTTCCTATAACAGCATGTCCCAAAGTGTTTCATTTCTCTTATACCATGGCAGTTTGCCAAAGATTACAAAAATGATACAATACACCATACTTGAGACTCCTTCCATAAATGTTAAATAAACATCTCCTCACAGCAAATGTCACCATTTCATTATAACATTTACACACTTTTAAAATCTGATTATGTGGAGAATCAGTCAAACAAGTCCCTGTGAATGCGCTGCTTAGAACAAGCACATTAATATAAACCTGTGATTTGTCTTGCAGCCAGAACTACTGTCCGAGCTGCTGTTATAGAAAATGAATCAACACCTTCTGACCAATCAGAATCAAGAATTGAACATTGCTGTGGTATAAATGCTTATTAATGCAACGGAGAACTCAAAAACCTTTATGTATACACTTAAATCTGGTTAAAAAAGATTGAGGTCAATGTAAATACCATACTGAAAGAGGTGGGTAATCCATTTAATAATTCATTAAATAGGAGAATCATGGTGTTAACATTTGAAAATGATTACTATCACATTTGGAGTATTGATGTACAGAGTGTGAATTTACATCATGATGTCCACAATGGTGGCTGCAAAAAAAAAAAAAAAAAACCTGTTGCTGTGAGGAAAGTTACATATTATATTACAGATTACAAAAGATTTTAAAAGATTGGAGAGTGGGATGGGTGTTCGACTAAGATAAAATTTCTTTGTAGAAATATATATATATATATATCTTAAGACTTGATTCACAAAACCAGTGAGACTGAATACTCAGCTAGCAAGCTGACCTGATGTTAGCCACTTGTTACACTCGGATAACACTCAAATATTTCCATTTTTCTGGTAACACCAACAATACACACTGCTTCTCACATTAATTTGCTTTACATGTAACATACCCATAAATGGTGATTTTCTTTAACAGAGTATCAACTTTAAGGATCATATAAATTCAGTACAGTATCAGAATGAATTGTGGACGTAAATCCACAGGAAGTCAGAGCGAGCACTTAGCTATTAACATATTATTTTCTCAGGCTGGCCTGAAATCCCCGCATCATCAAAGTGCTTTTAAACTTCGATAAGCCAAATCAGGCGGCACTGTGTGTTTAAATACAGGGTGCGATAAATGTTCCACTATCTGGCCATGACTGAATTAGCAATGCTGACTGATTAGCGGTTGTTTACATTGGTCATTCCCGCTCTGCCTTTGTGCCGTACCTCGGCTCTTATCTGTCTACGCAGGCTCTTAAAGGCCAAACCTGGCTTCTGTGAGCAGGCTGCAGACACGCAGACATTATCAGGGTCTCGTAAACATGTCGTGACGTATCCCACACCACACACTCACTCGCTGGTTAATGGTTAAGTGAGTACTGGGGAAATCCCCTCAGGTCACTAATAGACCGGGCCTGCATGCAGAGCTTCATAGTGGCAGGTGGCGTGAGAAAGTCAAAACGATTTATAGACCTCTGAGGGTGTCTGGCTGGGGCAGCCCACATGTGAAGTGTTTATGGAAGACGATTGCTTTTGCTAAACTAAGGTCCACTGATTTTACTTAGTGGACATACAGCATAATAGTTAAACTCCGCAGAGTCTGTCTTCAGTCCTGAAGGGTCACAGCATGACAGAGTTTACCACTCTGCCTCATTTAACACACCTGATTCAAGCCAATAATTAATTAAAAAACGACCTACATGTGTATGAAGCGGGAGGACACACATCTCTGTCCCTCTAGGAATGGAGTCCTGATTTAACTCAAATCAAAATTATCAAGGCAAAATATTTCCATAAACCACTGTAATATCTTTCTATTAAACATTTAAGTCTACATTTGGGTTTTCTGCCTGGTATGTTTTTTCAGGAATATCACATCTATAGTGTATCTATAGTGTGTAGTGTGTTGACCCTTTTGACATTTCCCTATGTGTGACAATTTCAGAAAGCCTGTTTACTTGAAACTCATTTTGGCAGTTGCTGAAATGCATCAATAAAATATGCATATGCTATTTAATAAAAAATTAAATATTACAGCTTTTAGCAATTAAGGTTTTGAGAATGACACAGATATGAGAGAAAGTGTTACTAAAGCTGCTCTTATGTAGTTTTTTCCAGCTTTCCAAAACTGGAGCAGTTCATCTTTAAAGAGAAATCACATACATTTCACATGTGATCATAAGTTTTTCTCATGTAATTATGTGAGTAATATGTGATCACATATGAACAACATGTGAAAGTGCATTCTGCTCTGACTTTGCACATGTGAACTCAAGTAAACATGTGACCTGTAAATAAATATCACATGCTGAACACTATACCACATGCCCTGTAGGTGAAAAAAAAACATAATGTGAAGGTAAATTAATCATGTTAGAAATCACATGTAAAAATTAGGGATGGCATGATACCATTTTTCGATTTCTGATACTGATACAATCCATGAGTATCAACCAATAGCCATCCAATATTTTTTTCTTAAAAAAACAAAGCTTTAAAACTATTTTCTAAAACTGAAACACATAAAAAATAAAGGAAAAAATAGCTAAAAATATGACTTAAATACAGTCGAGTCTCTTTATATGTTTTCCAGTTCCAAAAAGGAAAATTCCAGTTCCAAAAAGAAAAAAAAATGTTTTCCAAATTCAATTCTTGTCTTTTCCTTTTGTTACAGGATTGTTACAGATTCAGTCTTTTTTTTCTCTGATATCTGATCCTTTTTTTTTTTTATCTTGTATTGGATTGGTGTAATCTCTAGTGAAAATAAAAACCACATCGTCTACATGTTCTAAAATTAACATAATAACAAAATAAATAAATGATGTGTAAAAATCACATGTAAAAACACATGCACTACATGTGAAAAGTCCACTATAGTATGTGAAAAACGTACAAAAGATAACATGATGTGTGTAAAACCTCATGTGTAAAGTTCATTGATTATGCACTTGTGAAGTTCATGTGACTTTTCTGGAAAGGCAGTTAAAAGGCAGTTACAGTTACTTACACTGAGATTTTTGTGGTATCCATGTTCAATTAGGCCAAAACTGTGGCACTTGGCTAATTTAATGTGAAATTCTTATGCACTACAGTTGCAATAGATAGCAATCAAATAAAAAAAAATAAAAATGATGGAGTATTCCTTTAAACAAACACAGCATGAGTGGGCAGATGGAAAATTGTGTCTATACTGTGATCTATGGCGTCCAGTTATAGTGAACTATAGAAAATGTCGGTGGTTTGAGTGCACTGTAAAATATAAGGCATTGATCTGTCTAATGGTAGCCTATATGCAGCTCTTCCTGTATGATTGCTCCATCCTGAGAGACTGCTCCTAAGTCTTGACCTCCATTTCACAGAACTGGAACCTTCTGAGCAACACTGCTGGCACTGCAAGACCCCCCCACTGGCAGAGAGAGTGATGAATCAGTGCCCTCATGCAGTGTGTGTGTGTGTGTGAGCAGACGGAGAGAGAGAGAGAGAGAGGGGGATGAGAGAGCGGGCACTCATCACCTCAAGCATTCCCATGAGCTCTTGCTACACAAATGACATGCCGCCAGCAACTTCATGATTGGGTCAATTTGTTTCCCATTGTTTTCACTGATACCACACACACACACACACACACACACACACACACACATAAACAATGGTGTCATAACGCAGTGCATGCGGCAAGAACCATCTATCAGCGGTGTGCAGGAGAGCTAGAGCTTCTACTGCAGCAACATTATGCTCTAATGATCTGTAGCGGGACGCCAGTTCGTATACGCCTCACAGTCATGGGCGCTTTTTGTTTATGTGCGAAACAGGCATGGAAATGGCACGCACACACACACACACACACACACATGCTCACAAATGGCATAGCCATGAAACTGTTTGAAGTCCGTGCATTTTCCACTTGGATTCCACCCCCAGTGCTCTCTCTATTACGCATGCTCTCAGATCTGACTCCTTTACTTTGCCATCCACTTTATCCTTTAGCTTCTCCCTCTCTTTCTCTGTCTCAGTCTCTCATTCTCTCTTATTCTTATGTCTATCTGCATTAATGCTGGCATTAAAGAAAAAATTCACCCTTTATGACTTGCATATTAATCTTTATAGGTCAGAGGGAATCAGTGGTGTCCAAGGTTAATTTCGTAATGAAGTTGACTTTTTTAGTTTCAACTTCGACATGTTGGTCTGTTTTCAGTTTGCTTAACGGTTTCATACATTACCCACAATGCCTGCTGATAGTGGTGCCAGTGGGATTTAACCCTTGCCTCATCTCTGCCTAAAGAGAGTGAGCAGCAGTAGTGCAGCAGTGCTTTACCTCTCTGTCGTAACAGTGTATAGCTGTATTGCATTCTGGGACACTGAGGCCAACTTTTGCACCACCACTTCTATGTTGGATTTCTCATTAATATGATATTGTAATATGATAATAGTGAGTGAAGAAAGAAGCCCTTTTGTTTTTAAGAGCTAACATTGAAACCTGACCTTTATCTCTTATGTTTTTTTCTCCTATTACACATCATTATGACTGAAATAGTAATGTCCCCCTGTGACATCAGTGCAGCAGATCACTGCTACGTTCTTACAAAAATAACAAAAATATAGCACCAACTAACAAATTAGCACCAGGATCGCTAAGCACATCACAAATATTTCAATATAATGTGTTTCAAGAGTGTTTGGAGTTTTACTTTATTACTTTTTACTATTGCATTTCTCTGGTGTGTCATATACAGAGTGAACATATGTTGAATACAATTTTCTTGCATATCCTCAGAGATATACAACTACAAACAACTGATCTCTCATCATCCCTCACTCCTCTTAATTCTCCTCTTCTTCTTCTCTTCTGGACAGTAAAAAGTGCTAACCAGCAAAGTGCTAACCAGCAATGCTCTAGAGTGCAGCACTATATATTTAACATCCAGTCACCTCTCAAAGCTAAGCATGCTTGAAATAGGGAGAGAGGAGGAGAGCGTGAGAGAGAAAAAAGAGAGCAAAACGACCATCATGAATCTTGTGGAAGCATAACATTTGCGTGTGTAATGTGATGTACAATTCTGAATGGGACACATCTGCTGAATCCTGCAGGAAATGTCTTGTGGTGAGAAATGCACGCTTGATTACTGTATATAACTCAACCTCCTTCCTCACATCTCTCTCTCTCTCTCTCTCTCTCTCTCTCGCTTTCTATCAATTATGCTTCATGCAAACACTGACTTCATTCTTGACTGCCTTTTATCTTATTTCCTCCTCGCTAAATGTCTTTATGATTTGTTCTTCCTTTCCTCACTCTTTCACAATTAAGTATACATTTAATGCAAGTGTAAACATTCAAAATTCCTCCTTCTTTTTGTCTTCTCTATTCCTCCTCTATTCCATCTTTCTGTCTCTCCTTCTCTTTGTGAGTGTGTGTTTGTGTGTGGTGTCGTTCTTCGCCCCTGAGGGTCCAGAAATTTTCTGTTGTGGTATTAGTCATGAATTGTTGTTCCCTTCTGCAGATTATTAAAATTCTTAATCTCGTTCCACTGCCTTCCATGCAAATGTACTTGTATCTTCTGTGGGTGCTTCATTTGTTTTAAAACAATTTCTCTCCTGCTCTCGAGAAAAGTCACTCTTTGGACAGATTAACGTGGGCAATGATGATCGGAAAGTGGAGTTATTTTGGCAAGCAGGTTTGCCTGATTATCTGTAGCTGAAAAAAAAAAAACATATTGGGTTTAAAATGAGATTCAATGAGATTTCTTCTTGAGATGTTTTTAAAACATTTCCTTCTTAAAACTCTCAACCCTCTCATAGACTGTAATGGTTGAAATGTGAGCAATTGTGCGCACACACCTGCACATACCCGCACACACACAAACGCACCTGTCTCCACTCAGTGCTGTTTCATAGTCTCCCCAGTCTACACGTTGGAGTCACGCTTCTCCAAAGCTGAAGAAGCTCTGCCACATCCTCTAGAACAGGGGTGTCTAATCTTATCCACAAAGGGCCAGTGTGGGCAGGTTTTCATTCCAATAAAGCAGGAGCCACACCTGATTCCACCTGTTTAATCAGTTGATCTTGGCTTTCAATAGACTCAGGTGTGGCTTTTGCTTAGTTGGAATGAAAACCTGCACCCACACAACAGCCCTTTCCAGATAAGACTGGACACCCCTGACCCAGAACCACAGTGAGATAGAACCCCAGCAGCCTGCTCTTCCAAGGCTCAAACTATAAACTCGGAGCACATACCTTTTATAACTTTTTAGCTGAAAAAAAAAAAAAAAAAAAATTACATACTGCTGTCACATTCTCTATAAACTGTATTTGAATTTTGATTAATAAAAAAGGAGCATTTAAATGCATCTGCATATTAATGAGTTTATAATTTTATATAAACACATCGAGCATTATCAGTCATAATAAACTATTTTTTAGTATTGTAAATCATAGAAAATGAATATTGTGCAACAAAGAAAGATGGCAATATCAACATTCCATTTGGAGCATTAATGATTTATTTTAATTTATTTACTCACAGGCTACCCAGGATTCATGTAAAAATCTGTCATCTTTTACCTATTTTTATATAGAAATGTTTCATTTTTACATTTACCCCCCCTCGGCACATGTTTAGGCTTCCCATTCACTATATATGCTCACTGCATAGGGTATACTGTATAATAATGCTGTTGTAGACCCTACATCGTGCATAGACAACTATTTGAGATTACAACTATTTCCAACTTTTAGAACACTTTGTCTTCTAAATGTAATTTACAACACGAAAGATATTTGGGGAAAATGTGAAAATAAAACATGCCAAAAATGACATGAATGTATTCAGAGCCCTTCCTATGTCCAGAGATATTTAGCCAAAAGCCTTCCACTAGCAGTAGAACATGACATCTTAATCAATTTTAATCTTAACAATTAGCCTGTGAACACAAATATTCTGAAATTTCTAATAGAATCCTAAGGATAACATTTGTTCTCGCAGCGCTAGTGAGACATGTAATTTTTAAGAATGCTGTGAAACCAGCACAGTTTCTGATTCACATTCACAGTTTGATTCACTTTCAGTTTCTGATTCACATTCACAGTTTCTGATTCACATTCACAGTATCTGATTCACATTCACAGATTCTGATTCACATTCACAGTTTGATTCACATTCACAGTATCTGATTCACATTCACAGATTCTGATTCACATTCACAGTTTCTGATTCACATTCACAGTATCTGATTCACATTCACAGTTTCTGATTCACATTCACAGTTTGATTCACTTTCAGTTTCTGATTCACATTCACAGTATCTGATTCACATTCACAGTATCTGATTCACATTCACAGTATCTGATTCACATTCACAGTTTGATTCACATTCAGTTTCTGATTCACATTCACAGAGTTTTGATTTTTTTTGTCTAAAGGCAGTTGATCATTCTATCTTTTTCTCTTTTCCACAATTTTTTTTATTTTTTATTTTTTTTCCCCTTAGATAGACGTGGTGTGATCTGAGTGATCAGTGTTGTGCACTCATGAAAATCAATGTGGTGAAGAGGGATGATGAGGATGTTCAACGATGCCCCAAAATGTTTTACGCTGCACAGTTATCAGCCGTAAACAGCCACGAGTCTGCAGCTCCTCGTGGTGATTAGCCTCAGCGCTCTCCTGTTCCTCCACTCAGAGCTTCCTGCCCTTCCCATGGTGTCTGTCCTCTTTAAGCTCTGCCAGGACGATCTCGTGAAGAGTTCAGACCAATTATAACCAGAGCGACTCCGCTTGGATTTCTGCAAATTTGGTTTGGGAAAACTAGCTTGAGATGTTTAACTGAATTCACAAAGCTCTTAAATATCTACAGTATGCATTGGTAGCAAGTCCTTTACGTGCATGAGTTTTCAGTCCAGGCTACTTGCAAATTTGTAGAAATATGAACAAGGTAGTGGCTATGTTTACATACCGCCTAATAATCAATTAATCAATCAGACTAATAACTGAATTGAAAAAACATACCTTCATATAGAGTTAACCTAACAATTCGAATGAAATATATATTCAGTATTCAATTAAAGATTTCATAATGGGAATTTTTGCACATGTGTATTTGAGTCACGATGAACTGGTCCTGTGAGGAAACAAATGTTTATTGATATAATTTTTATAATATAATTCTTAATGAGATACAGTAAGGAAGGAGTAAAACACAATGGGGCATGCTGTTATAGGAAAATAATGAACAACGGGATAGTTTGATGTTGTTATCACCCCAATCATCATCTCTATTTACAGCATGCCCCAACATATTTTATTCCTCTTTTATACAACACTCAGTTCCAGCCCACTAGTTTGATTCGACGAGTGGATTTCCAAGAGTGCTTATATTTAGTATAACCTCATTGGGATGTTTCGCTGTTTGTATCACTCCGTCTGTTTGTGTTCGCCACGTAAAATTCCAATTCTAGCAACAGTCCCACTGAAACAGTTACTACGGTAGAGTTAGCGACATCATCAGCGGACCTGGCAAACAATACATTTTCATGAATATAACTTTTGACTTAAATATGAAGGCTAGTCAGATGAAGATGGAAAGGAAGAAGGGAAGCCAGTTTCGCTGGATGCACCTTTAACAGGAATGAACAAATCATTGTGAGCTAGCTAGCCAGCTAACTGACGGGCTATCAGTGAGTGTCTTCAGGATCTATTTCCTTTCACAGAGCAAAAATAGATTATTTGGCCATATTGTGTCCAAAATATCAGTTACCTGATATTAATTTATAAAACTGTTGTATTAAAGCAATATCGCACTCGTAATCATGCTGTTATATTGAATGTCGGCGTGGCTATCGTTACCTATGGTCAAATCACGGCCATGCCGATAGTCACTATAACTGCACTCCTGGCATGATGACATGACACACTTATCCTTTTATAATTATATATAATGTTGTAGAACCATCCACTGTTTTTCTCTCTCTTGAAATTAAAAAGACAAAACAAAATGCAGTTTATCATTTTACCAAGAAACCACAAAGTCCTCTGTTCTGAAGCCTTTCCCATGGTGGAAACCCAAATGTTAAAAAGTGCTGACACTGGAGACTCCTTGCATAAATGTTAAATAAACCCATGTCCCTACAGAAAGCTTCACCAAATCAGTTATTATATGTGATATCTTTGCATATCACTTTTCTTTAATCTGTTTATTGTTAGACTTAATGGATGTGGAATTTCCACCATACAGGTCCATGTGAAAGTTGTTACTATAGAAATGATAATGCATTAGAACTAGCCCATTAATGGAAACCTGTCTACTGAACTGAACCAGAACTGCTGTTATAGAAAATTTATCAGTATATTCTGACTGGTCAGATTCAAGAATTCAACAGCAATGTGGTATAAAAGAGGATAATGCAGGATAATTTCAATCATGAAATGAGTAAAATAACAAGAAGTAGGCTTAATAATCTTATATGATGTATATGAAATGTGATGTAAATTTGCCTGTATTCAAGATACTGATATATTTTTGCAGTATAAAACCTGTTGAAAACACAAGTAATGAGATAATTTAAGGAAATAATATCCATACTTGTTATGCAACACGGTCTGGCAAACAATTTACACTATTCAAGACATATGATAAGTGGGCAAAGTTAGGGGGCGTAATTCTTTTTATGGCTTGAGTAGTATGAAGTCAACCACATCATTAAAATTTTTATGATTTTGCATGAAATTATTATATGTTCACTTCTCAAAGTGGGGTCCATGTGGCATAGCATAGCATGAGGCATAGTGGGTCCGTTATTTTGTTTATGTAGTTACAGTGAATAGGTTTAATCCAAACTTTAACAGCTCAAACCCAAGTAGGCTTATAAATAATGTCAACTTGGACCTAATGTGTTCTGTTGGTAGATAAAAAAAAAGATAAATAAAAAGCTCTATGGCTCTAATAAATAGAGGAAAATATTATTGTACATGTTTAAATAATGTTCATACAATAAATATGTGCTGAGTGTAATTAATTTTACAGTTAAAGACCTAAAAAAAAGTTTGAGAATCCCTGCTCTAACATACCTGGGAAGCTTCTTGTTGCTATGGCAACATCGGCACGAAATGCTGCTTCTTGCATGTGCATAAATTTAGTTCAGATTAACAGGAACGTAAATACACATTCACCGCAGGCTGCTGAGTTTAGGCCAAATTCAAACCATTCATTTGGAAGCAGCAGCTGGAATTAAACCATTCAGATTGATGAGAATCTGCATGCAACGGCAGTGTGTTTGAAAAGCTAGTAATGTTTTGGGGGAAAAAATGGTTGGTTTACTGGTTGTAGCATTCAAACTTAATTCATATGAAATCCAGTGAAATCTCTCAGACTGATTCGGATGTGTATGAATATTGCGTGGGATCAGATTGTTTTGGCACAGACTGTAGAACAATGTGCTTGCAAAGTTTTGAGCTGCACTTTGTGTAGTGTGTTTCTTAAATCCGAGCCAGGCAGTCACTTCCTATTTGTACATCTCTTCATCTGTTTTTCAATCCTGAGAGTGCCTGGATTCTGCACAAAGCTTGGAGGCTCTTCACTGTGCTGTGCTTTGTTGTACGTGTCCTCTAGAGCCATAATATTCCATATAAATGAAACATTTATTTCATATCTCCTTACATAAAACAGCCCTCCTCGCTGTGGCTAATTAGCCATATCCAGCAGGTATTATTATTATTATGGAAGCTTTGTTAAGCACTGTCATAATGTGGCTCTCGACTGACGCAGAGTCGTTCAATTTTGCATCAGAATTATGAGGGACAATTCAGTTCAACAGCCATGTAGAGCTTTTCTGCATTCTCCCATAGTTCTCCCACAGCAAAACACACACACACACACACACACACACACATGCTCACACCTGCCCACACACATATCAAAAATATAAAATGAGATAATTGCATGTAACAGCACAGGATGTGCCACACAATCCTAGCAAAGCGATGCCACTTTATCTGTTTAGGGTTCATTGTGATCAGGCATGGAATACGCTGCGCCTGGAGCTTGAATTGCAGAGAGAGAACACAGCAAAAACAAAGAGAATGAAAAAGAACTCCTCTTCCCTTTTTTTCCTGTTTGTTATTCAGACGTGGAGGCGAATCAAAGCAGGCTGATTTCAGAGGAGCAGCATTTTAAGCAAGACAGTGATTCAGGAATCACAAGGCCACCCTCTGAAGAGAGGAGGACAAACGTTAATGATTCAGTCTGGACGTCACACATTCATAGAAATGATTAAGTACTGGTATTTTGGCAGTGTTTAAACCTCACATCAGTGGTTTAATTTCAACTTTGACAGGAAGACACATGAGACCAAATTATATTTGAAACAACGACTATTGCCTAGATGTGTTTCATTCAATCATCTTCAGGAACTGCTTTATTCTGGTTAGGGTCGTGGAGGATACGGGGTCTATCCCGGGAATACTGAGCATGAGGTATTAGGAATACTCCAGTCCATTGCACTATACACACATTCACACACTCATTCACACCTAGGGGCAACTTATCGTCACCAGTCCACCTAAAGGCATGTTTTAAGGAGGTGGGAGGAAACCGGGGAACCCAAAGGAATCTCATGTGAACATGAGGATAACATACAAAACTGTGCCACTTCAGCTTCAGTACTCCAGTATTGCCAGTCCAGTTGTAAGCAACCTTATCATTCATTGAATATGCACTAGGAAATAGAGTAAGTACAGTCTGCTATAGTAGACAGTAGGTTAGTCCCAATCATCTTCCCTGCACTGGGACAAAAAGATGTGAAACCTGTAAATTGCATAATGTTGCCTCTGAATTCTAGGTGATTTAGTGATGAGCAGCATGGAGGTGCAGCGGATAGCATTATCGCCTCACAGCTTCAGGATCCCCAGTTCCATCCTGAGTTCAGGTTCCTGGGACAGACGCTGGATCCACTGCAACCCTGAACAAGAAGAAGTGATTGCTGAAGATGGTGAGATGAATGAATAAATGTTTTAACCAAATTTTACAACCAAATAACAACCAAAACACTATATTAAAAAGTGAAAAGCATAGCCAGTATTTACTCTCCTCAGCAAATCTACCCTAACTCAAATCTGCCTTGCATTAACTTATGATGTTGGATATCCAATCACAATCAGATTGCATTTCCACACACTGCAATCGGAACGTGATTGGATGCAATCGATAAGCAAGAGCGATTCTGGAGGCAGTGTGGCTCACAGCTTTTTTTTTTGTGTTTCAGGCAGGTGTAAACACAATACATACACTGTGTTTGCATCATTCTAACATTCAGGAGAATGTTGTAGCCCACAGGATACGTCATCCAGTAATCTCAAAAAAACATCTTGAATAATAATATCCAACTCCAAAAATAAGATGGTGACAGCCTCCTACACTCCACCTAGTGAGCTCGCTTATTTACATACTGAGCAGGAGTAACAAAATCTGTTCATAATGCAGAAAGAGAAAAAAGGCGTGAGATAGGATCATTTGTTATCGCACATAATATCTAGATACAGTTATTGTCAATGCAAACAAATAAGGCTTTGTACTCTTCACACATAGCTGTAAAGCAAACAATGGAGGAGTAGTAAATCACATATTCAAGGTCAATGCAGTGAACAAGCTTGACTGTTTATGTTGCAACAACAATCACAATGTCTAATATATACAATTCGAAATAACATCAGAATGCTCAGTTTTAATTAATGTAGTCAGTGTGTGTTTTCCAAAAAAAAAAAAAAAAAAAGTCAACAGAACCCCGTGAAATACTGGCTGTAAACAAAGTCACAGTTCTCGATTCATTTATAAAATCACAACACACACGCACATACGCAGTGTAGGAGTCAAGGATTTGGTCCGGTTACCACAGCAACGATTGTAGCGCTCCCAATGATTTCTCACGGTTTCGGTGTGTGAGACACCGTGGTGACACACGGTTCATCCTGAGTCATTCTTGATTGTCACGCAACCGTTAAAGGATTCAAGGATGATGAATGGATGATGATGATGCCTCATCCAGTCGGAGGATCTGAAACTGCCTCCTGTCTGTGCATGATGAATAGCACATACCCTCACTGCATATACTCTCACTCACAGTTCATTTGAGTTCTATGCACATAATGTCCTACTTAGGATAAAACAGTCTTTAGAGACCACAGCTAAAGTGATGTTTTACCTTAAAACAACACCACGCCTGGTAACTAGAGCTCCTGGCAATATACAGGTGATGATTTTTCTTTGACTAGATTTATCCATTTTAAAATACATGGGGTAGTTTGGGAAAACCTATCAGAAGTCACTGTAGCTGAATTCTCTCAAACAGACAAAAAAGATGAAAACTGTTTTTTTTTCTGTCTATAACATACTTTGGCAACTTTAACACTCAGAGGTCTATGCCTACTTTTTATGTTTTTGATACCTAGGTTTAAAAGTCAATAAAAATGCCCATGTTTCAAATACATATGTGGTGTTTTATGTCAAACTATGATTTGTGATTGGTGTAGGGACTGAATAACAAAACACACAATTAGTCAAAAGGTCTTGTTTGAAAGCTTGCTCTTTATAGTACAACTAACTTCATTTCATTTCAGTTTTCTTCCACTGTTCCAATTCAGGGTTGCAGTAGTACAACTAATCTCCACCTTGAAAAACAGCAAATACATAAATATGCAAAAAAAATGCTTTATTGCTTAACTATGAAGTTATCAGTGGGTTTGCAAAAATGACTTTTTTCCCCCATTGAGTTACAGACCTCTGCAACATGATGCAATTTAAAGTAAGTCTCAACCGCAAATAATTCCTAAATTATTAAGCAATATGTAAGACATGAGCTTTAATGGTGCAAACATTATCACAGACTTTTAAAGGTTAAGAAACCCTTAACTGTTTCATCGACCCTTAATGTTTTATCAGAACAACATGGAAAGGTTTTATTTATTTTTAATCTCGCCTAGACTATCCTCCTGAGCAGACCATGTTGGGTAAGATGCCAAAAACAGTCACTCTGCTTAAAGATGTGTTAAACCTTGCTAGCTGTGTGTGATTACCTCACACAGTGAACAAATGTCAGGCCTTGATTAGGTTTTCAGATAGCTAGGTGGCATAAAAAATGGACACAAGCCTAATCAATTCAGTCTGCAATCGGATAATGGCTTTCAAAATGTCTGTGATGCTCCTGCGCCTCAGTTCAGGAAAGCTTTCAATTCAAGATTTCATGATTTCACGATTTCAAGATTTCAAGATTTCAAGATTTTATTTGTCACAAACACAATTATATACAGTATATAACTTGCAGTGAAATGGAAACCTGGCCTACTCCTCTTTAGACTGTGCATTAAATACTAAATTAAAATTTAAAAATCAGAAATGAATAAGTAATAAGATAAGAACTAAGAAATATGAAATATATTTACAGGATATGAAATATATGTACAAACTATGCAGTATGTTACGCGTAGTAACAAGTTCAGGAAAGCTTGTAGTTTTTAGAGCTATATTTTAGAAATGTTAAAATTTCACCATTTGAGATTTATCAATACATTAAGGCATTTGAACACAACAAATCTGTTCATGAAAATGACCATGACTTCTGGTGTTATTTTTAGTACAGTGCTACTTAATTAATCATCTTTAAGCATGATTACTACTTTTGGCTTCTTCAATTAATTAAACATGACTTTGGTGAGTTTAATGTTGTTTATATTAACTTTTTAAAGACTTTAAAAAAAATTATTAAATTTTTTTAAATGAATATTCTAGTCTCTGCTTCTTAAACATGGTGAAACTACAGATGAATGATTTTATCAGGCTTCACAGGCAAAATTATAGAGAGCCAGACAAAGTGGGCTAAGAATACTCGGATGGCACACTTACTTGCTCTCTTATTGATTGATTGATTGATTGATTATTTAATTTGAAAGACACATTGCATTGATGGGATTCTCAGACTAGGGGTCACAACAATTGATTAACAAATGGGGTCATGAGAGAAAAATACGTCTCCTGTTTTGTTTTATTCATTTATTTTACAAATGAATATTATCAGAATTGCTCTAACTATGAAGATGGAGTTTGTGTTACTATTTTGTGTGTTGCTGGGAGTCACAGTCAAACACTTTTAAAAATGGAGCGGATGTGCTATTTTAGTCTTTTTCGCTATCCTCAACAACTCAAGTCAAGAAAACAAACACGAAAATATGGATTTAGAAGCAAGATGATAAATAACGATGAGAAACTAAAATGCTAAGACCACGCAGAATTAATATTAAAAATGTCCATTGGTGGTCATTCGTTAAAAAATTTTGGAAACCTCTGAATTAATGTTCCAGACTCCTTTAAAATATTCACAATGTTCAATATTTATAATGTAATGCTAAAATTATAAAGTGCAATAATAATATTTTGCTCCTATGTTGCCTGAACAACTGTCTGTACAGCTGTTATAATCTTGAAACAAAGCTCATTGTGATAAAATATCATTTTAGCTTTTAGGCACCAAAAACTTCATGTCAGTGAGACAAAGAGTTCTAGGTGGGAGGTGAGCACTATATCACAATTTTGCCTTCAAAAGGCAACATTATATTAGTGCGGTCTGTGTATACCAGGCATCTACATGATTCCTTTCAAGCAATTTAGTATGAGTGTCACTCGCTATGGTTAAAAAAAATGCTGCCTAAACACACACAGTTATCTTTAATTTGTTTTTACTTTTGGCCCTCCCTGTCTAGCACTTTTATAAATTAAAACCATCACTATGTTTAATAAGTTCACACAGGGGCACAAATCATTTTGGATAAGATAACCATCTGGCAGCCAGACTCTAGATCCTGTCTAACATAAAGTCTGCAGGATGTAGGAGTAGAGCTCCTCAAGCATGCGCTTCCAAAATCACTTTAGATTTTTTTTTTCCCTCCCCCTTTTGAGGTAAGGAATGTGGGGGAACTGCTATCCAACACTGTGTTTAGCTCTTTGTATTGCAGTGCAATAGGGCTGAAAGCCAATATTAAAAGAGCAATAAATCACCACAGATTGTTTCCTGCTGTAAGAAAACTCTTGGCATTTCCAGCACCTTCCAAGAGCTGCTGTTGAAATCGATCAAGGAGCTCTGTTTCATCCGCAACGTCTTCTGAACTGAGGACAGATTTCCAATCCTTGAACATCAAAGAAGGACTGTAGGTCTTCCAAATGATCAGTACATAGACATTACATGCATTTATTCCACAGCACGTTTGAAATCTCGATCCTGTTTGGTCAGAAGGTGTTGATTAACTGTCTATAAGAGCAGCTCTGACAATAGTTCCATCTATAATTTAAATGCTTAATATATTAATGGTTTATATTAATGTGCTCATCTGAAGACATTATTGTTTCCGACTTGCACAGGAACTTTTATGGCGGACGCACCACATAATCTAACACTAATAATAAACAGATTAAAGCTTTATTTAACAAGGAAAGATGTAGAATTGTTGATATGGTGAAGCTTTCTGTAAGGAGACATCTATTTAAAGTTTATGAAAGGAGTCAGCATTTCGTAAAAGTGAGGAAGTTTTCCACCATGGGAAAGTCTTCAGGGCAGGGAACATTCCGGTTTTTCTGGAACATGACAAGCTGTGTGTTTTTTTGTCCTTCAAGAGAGAAAAACAAAAAGAGGGTGGTGTGGGAATCAGTGTTTATAGCTGCTCTATTGTAAATATTGCCAAATGCAGTGGGATAAGAGTTATAAAACACTTGTGCTGTTGGGAAAAATATCAACTTTAGGATGGTAACAGTCATTCCCCCCATCACTGATTATTTTCCTGTAATAGCATGATCCACTGCGTTTTATTCTTTACATATTATGATACATGAGCATAATGTCTTAATCAAACCTCAAACCTCTGCCTAACATCATATTGCCTTTTTACTTTTTTTTTTAACATATAACCTATGCACCTTGAAACAGTATTTTAAGGAACTGTTTACTGCTCTAAAACATTCATAAGTAAGTTTTATTGGTTCCGTCTGGTGTGTTACAGAGAAAGAAAACATATGCCAATTTGATCCTGGAAACAGACTGATCCGTTTGCAGCCAAACCTTTTACAACACAAACACAGTGCTGTTATTTGGTCTCACACCTCACGCTTTTGAAGTGCGAAACTCTCTATTGGAATTTACATTCATCTGAACACAACTCTATCCACCCAGTGTATCTCAGCTGCATGTGCTACAGAGATGCTATCGTGATCAGAACAAATGCGGTTCCCTCTGTTTTATTTCAGCCGGCTCTTTCATCTGTGGCCAGCCTTATCTGTGCACTGAGAGGAGAATAGGAAGTGTTGTGACATTTATCTTACTGCTTATGTTTCCTCTTGTTATCTCTGCTGATGAAGAACTGCACTGTAAATGTTTAGAACGGCAGAAAAATAAAGAGCATCCATAACAAGCTCAGATCATAGCAATGGAGACTTTTATTCAGAATAAAGAACAAAGAGATTGAGAATAACATTAAACAGCTGTCCAATGTGTGTGGAGAAATGAAAAGACATCCTCTTCCAAATGAGAGATGATATCACTTATTTGTTTGGATACGAAATTGTCCTAAGCCCATCCTCACACAGGAGCCTCAACCAAACCAATGCTTAAATACTCCTTCGTATGCCATGTTTTTTCAGTTTGTCAACTTGGACCAGGGCTAGAAGGTTATATAAGCTAAAAGACAGTTGATATGCTTGCCCTGAGACATTCCCAAATGCAGCTGATTCAATTCAGATTGCATGAGAATGTTAGTAGCCATTGGGTAGCCTAGCGGATGCTAAGCTTTAAATCCTTTCCATAACTCTTAGCCAACCATGGCTTTGATGATTCCAAGAAAGAGAGAGAGAATGCACAAGAAAGTGAGTGATGGGTGAGAGAGAACATCTGTGGGTTGGAGAAGGGGGAAATTCTGGTTTGTGAGAGGTCATGCGTCATCATGAGATATTTTTTTTTATGTCGTTTCCATATTAAACTCTGGCACAGCTGTAAAAAAATGACATTCTTCTGTTGTGTCAAGGCCACCCTCACTCAAAGGAGACATGGACAATTCACCTGATTTGAGTCTCCCTGTTTTGTGTAACATGACTCATGTTACAGGAAGTGGCTATTTCTCTGTTTTTGTTCAGCATTAAGGTTTTTGTGAAAGTCTTCGATCCATCTGTGTTGCTTTGGAAAATGGACCAGTGACTTTTCCAGTTGTTGCGTCATTGATGCCACAGTTTCACTGAATTAGAGAAACGACATGTTCCATGTTGACTTCATCTCCTCCAATGAACAATGGAGTAAGCTGAAAGAGCCAAGCTTCATACCACCTCCAAGTATTGATGATCTCAAAGAAAATCAACAAAAAGCCAAGATCATAGCCATTAGCAGTGACTCAAGGATGTGAGCTAATGGAATGTAAAACCAAGAAAATACCACATTAAAAGCTATCTGTCTGTTTGGAGGAAGAATTGATGTGCTGTACTATTGGTTTCCTAAATGATTAAAAAGGTCATCAGTCAAGTCAACACTGTCATCTCCCATGTTTCAGAATTAACTCACAGCTGTAGAAATGAAGTATATATTCACAGGTGCTTGCTGGCAATTTGAGCATTTGCAGTTTTCTTTTCTCCACGAATAAAGCTCTGAAACAATAAGAGAGATTAGCATGCTAGGTGTAGAGTCTATGCAGTACACAAAGGAAACAATTTGGCAATTAGCATACTAGTGGCAGAGTAGCTGAGGTCATGGGCAAGAGGTGAGAAAGATGGCTGTTGAGCTGGATGACTTGTGCTTGAGGTCTCTAGTGGCAACGATAGTTTTTTTTGTTATCTTCAGTGATTGGCAGCTGCAGCAGAGGCAGCAGATGGTCAGGCGGAGGTCCAGGGTGCAGAGGTGAGGGACCTGGTGCCACTCACAGCCTCTGTGGGCCGTCTGGGCCGCTGGCGGATGGGGGAGGACACGGGCAGGGTGATTCACAGCCAAATGCTCACTGCCACCCGTCATCATGGATACCACTGAGGCATGTGGAAAAGGGTTATTAGGCATGCACACCTGCGGCTGTGGTGTGGGACCGGACTTTTTGTGTGTAGTATGTAGAACGGATGTGTATTTACAATACCACACCATATATAATACACAATAGCCACAATGAAGTGAAAAAATGTAGCATTGTGTAAGAGGCCAGATTTTAATTTTAGTCCTAGACTAAAATCCACATATACGCTAAAATACACTAATATACTACACCTCTACTGTACGTAGACACATCTTTCAAAGGCTCCTGTCTCACTGGACAGCATGAGCTTGAATTAGAGATAACATTTAGCTTTTGGCACACTGTGCATGCAACTTTTGATTATTCCCTTCTACTTGCTGGTTTACTGGTTTAGCTGAGCATGGATCCTGAACTATAAGCGACTATTTTTTTCTGGTATTAAACACAACTAGACTAGTGTATATTGAATAACATAGCGAACTCATGCTAACTACCATGTTGATCCCAGTGGCTAGCTAATTACTGATGTGTAGTTACATATGCTAACATTCGCCATGAGATTGCACTATATTAGCTCGTTTTTTCTCTCTGTTTAGCTCTCTGTTAATCAGTTACAAGACAAGCAGTTCACCTATTCAAGCAATATCCATATTTGCCATGTTTGTTAAAACCTTCATGAAACTCTGTTGAA
Source organism: Pangasianodon hypophthalmus (assembly GCF_027358585.1). NCBI lineage: Eukaryota > Metazoa > Chordata > Actinopteri > Siluriformes > Pangasiidae > Pangasianodon > Pangasianodon hypophthalmus. The sequence goes on from NC_069710.1 coordinate 26,784,110, forward strand.
AAGGATTATGGGATTGCCCACACTGAGAAAAAAGCATAAAGGCCTTATGAATGAGATACTCTTTATCTTGAAAGACCTACAATTTTCACTTATGAAATTTGAATGAATTGCCGATTGTCATTATACTGATTGTCAATAATTGACACAGAATTAAATCCTATTCATAATTGAATGCATAGGTGTAGAATTTGGTAGAGATGGTAGAAACACATCCAACCAACTTCACCATAGCTGAAATTTTCCTTTCAACATTTGGACTTTTAGATAATAGTTTTGCCTCAGGGTCTGATTCTACATCGAAGGATATTATCCTAGTTAGCTATTAGATGTGGAGCCTGCGTAAGGTACACGCGGAGATCTCCTTTCTCTGCTTTCTTGCACTAGTAAATAAAATGTGCAGATGTCTGATCCTATATTATGACCAGCACACATTTATTCTCTGTGTGAATGTGTTTGTTGTTCAACATTATTTATATAGGATCAGGGTAATCTCCTGATCAATACAGACCTAAGCCCAGGATTTATTGGTCTCTTCTGTCGATTGTAAGTGTAACCGTGTTGTAATAATCCATATACACAGCTTAAATTTAACTTAAATTCATGTGTAAGAATGTACAAGTAACTTTGCCTAAAAATAAAATAAAAATTAAAAGAAAAACAAGAAAACCAACAAAAAACAACAAAAACAAGAGGGGAACATAACTTAAAAAATAATAACTATTACTATACAATACTATACTATACTATACTATACTATACTACACTGCTATGGCAAACACCATGTAAAAAAACCCCACAGCACTATATAACTCCAACATCCACTATATAAATCCAATATTTATATTTTAAAGGATTAAAGTATGATGGTGCAGCAGTTACTATATCAAGCAGTCATATGAGAATTAATGGGAACAACATTTATTTGAAAACGTTGCATATGAATGTAAGATCATTGTGGTCACTTCAATACCGATCAGCTCAAACAATTTCATAACTACTTGGGAAACACCAAAATACTGCCTAGCTACAGTAGAGAGCTTCCTCCTGAACGCAACAATTAGTAGATCACTGTATACTGGTCTACTAACCAACAATCTGGCGACTGTATGAAGGACAGTCTGAGAAGGAGGACACTTCCTGCCCCAGGCTTTTCATTTTACTAGACTTTTACCTCTCAATGGACAAAATGTGTATGTACATGCATGTAATATGTGTGTGTGTATGTGTGTGTGTGTGCGCACGCCCAGGCTCTTTTAATCGTGCATCCTGATGGAGCAGCTCTATGCAGCTGAGCATGGTGGCCTTTTGGCCTCCCCTCATCTTGACGGGGTCCTGAGCATCTGACCGCGAGCTGTGGCCCCAGCACAAAGGAGAGCGATCAATATTTGAGCAGTTGCACTGCCTCACTTTCTGCATCTCTTACCACGTCTCCCACTTTTTCTTCTTCCACACCCCTCTTTCACTATCTATCCATCTCAGATGTGTGTTGGCCCAGTAGATGGATTGTGTGCGAGAGATAGAGAGACATATGAGAAGTAAAGGGAAATAGAAAGAGAAAGACAGAGCAAGAAAGGGAATAAGACAGAGAAGTGATATCTTGCCTGAACCTCTCTTGATACATTATAGATGAACTACCAGATCCACTCACACACAAACACACACACACACACACACACACACACATGAATGCTATTGTAGGCAGTATTAATTCAGACCATTCGCTCTGTGTGTCTTTTTCTCTTTCAGACACACATATACTGTCTTTTCATCTTTCAGATTGAGCTTTCCTACAGATCGGCCTCCTACTAGTTCAGCTCTGGGTAATTATCTTCCAAAGGGACAGATAAAAGAGCAGGCGAGAGATTCTTAAGGTTTGTCAGCACCTAGCATGGAGGTTTTTTGGTGTGGGTCTGGCATGCTGTGAAGCTGCACTGCTAAACATTACCCAATAAAAGAAGCCATTGCTTCTTATTATAGACCCAGCAAGATAGGCGACATTTCACATCTCCTTGAAAATGAGAAAAATAAATGATGGATGAATTCTGCGTTTTATTTCAGAGAGAGAGAGAGAGAGAGAGAGTGAGAAAGACACAACAGTCTTCCATGCTGATCATCTTTTGTGTTTTTCAGATGTACAACTCCTTGGTGGGGCTCAACACCAGGGGTGCAGGGCTAAAATCCCTTATCTTTCAAAGATAAATAATAAAGATAAATAATTTTTTGACATTCACACAAGATTATTTGCTGTGAACAAGTGTCTTACGGTAGACAATTTTTTTTACTTTTGTGTAACCAAGTGAAACCAAGTGAAAAGCCACCACCAATGGCCATAAGGAAACAACACAGAATAGGGCTGATTTCTTTCAAGCACAGACTGTAGATCCATGCAGCTTATCAGTAACAGTCATGTCAGATGATTATACAGAGTGAAACGTCCCTTTGCAGCCCTCTTTACCAACACAACCATAACAAGTCATCAGCAGTGACTGAGAAGGTGGATGTGAAATACATGTGTGTAACAGCATAACAAATGATTTACTTCATCATCCATTATTCTCCACAATGCCTTTAGAGGTGAAAATTAAAAGTAGATAAACTAGATATTGTCTAATCAAAGTACAAATTGCACAAAAGGCAGACAACACAACCATGTTTTTCTTTTTCTCCACTACATTTGGCTAATGCTTTAATCCAAAGTGAATTACAATTGAGGCAGGATACAATTGAGCAGAACCCAATCCTAGCTTTATAATGCTGGGATTTGAATTCAAGGCTTTCTGATCTGTAGCTTAAAGCCTTACCCAGTGACATCACCAGTAAACTTTGTGTTTACTGTGTTTGGTATTTGGAGGAAACAGAGCTGACTTTAAGTGTGTGGGTTAGTTTTCTCTGCAGCATTCTTATTATGATATCGATGATACCTCATGCTATAATGCATTGCTCAACCGTAATAGTTGTCAAACAACTGAGAATTTGTATATATATATATATATATATATATATATATATATATATATATATATATATATATATATATATATATATATATATACAGGTCCGGAAGTATTTGGACAGTGACAGAGTTTTTGTGATTTTGCCTTTATACACCACCACAATGGATTTGAAATAAAACAATCAAGATATTTTCACAAAAATATGGCATTTACCGTTTAGGAATTACAGCCATTTTCAACAAAGTACTTCCATTTTCAGGGGCTCAAAGGTATTTGGACAAAGTGACATAATTGTAAATATAACCATAATTTTAATATTTGGATGAAAATCCTTTGCAGTCAATGACTGCCCGAAGTCTGGAGCCCATGTTCTCAAAACTCAAATTCTGAGTTTCCTCCCTGGAGATGCTTTGCCAGGCCTTCACTGCAGCCACCTTCAGTTGCTGCTTGTTTGTGGGTCTTTCTGCCTTCAGTCTTGTCTTCAGTAAGTGAAAAGCATGCTCTGTTGGGTTGTCTTCCAGGCCTTTCGATATTGTTGAGCTTACCAGTGCTTTCTTTCTTTTTAAGAATGTACCCAACTGTTGATTTGGCCACACCTAAGGTTTTTGCTATCTGTCTTATAGATTTATGTTGTTTTTTCAGCCTAATGATGGCCTCCTTCACTTGCATTGAGATCTCCTTGGACTTCATATTGGTAGCTCCAGTCGAACAGCTGCCAAATGCCAACTCAATACCTGATATCAACTCCAGACCTTTTATCTGCTTCATTTATCTTGAAGTAACGAGGGAATGGACCACACCTGGTCAATTAACTTCTTGTCAGTCAATTGTCCAAATACCTTTGAGCCCCTGAAAATGGAAATACTTTGCTTAAAATGGTAAATGCCATATTTTTGTGGAACCTCTTAAAATAAAGCTGAAAATCTACACTTCGATCACATCTTGATTGTTTTATTTCAAATCCATTGAGGTGGTGTATAAAGGCAAAATCACAAAAACTCCATCATTGCCCAAATACTTCTTGACCTGACTGTGTGACTGTGTGTATATATATATATATATATATATATATATATATATATATATATATAAATATATATATATATATATATATATATATATATATATATATATATATATATATATAAATGGGTTTATATATATGTTTTATATATAAAACATTTTATCCCTCTCATCAAATCACTGATCTGCTCACAAATAGAAAAGGTTTGACATTGCAAATTAATCCTCTTCTCACATCTGGCACTTAAAGACATTATTATTTGAGTAGGCAGAAACTTGTCCCTTTGATCATTCTGATCATACTTTGGCCTAACACCAAAGATGGAAATACTGGCGCAACAGAAGATGAATCATGTTTGCGGTCGACTATCTTGAAAGCCTATCAAGAAAGCGTGTACATGAAAGAGCTCATAAAATGTCCAAGGAATTCACACAATCGTATCATTTTACCGACAGATAAGAGTGCTGCTGACAATAGCTGTGGCGTAGAAAGAGTTCGAGGAGAGCAGAAGTTAAAGGAGTGTGAACTCTTTATGTTTTTTCCTTTGGTCTGCTTGATTAAAGCTAATCATAAGGAGCTCTCTGGCTTTTTTTTTAAAGGTCCTCTAGAGGTGCTTGCTTTCATCTAATCCTGATAAACAGAGCATGAGGGAACAGTGACAGATAGCGTTTAAGGATGTGCTTCACGTCCTACAAGCACATGCGAGAGCTTTTATTTCAGTGCTTGTGTGTGTGTGTGTGTGTGTGTGTTGTTGGTTAAGGTGTGGGGCGTTGGTTCAACAAATATACAGTGAATGTTTACATAGTAATATCTATTAGTTCAATTACTGTATTAATCAAATAACGCTCCAGTCAAAAGTGTCAGTATTACCAGAACGGTTTGTATCTTTGTTAGTTCGATCTACACTGAGGAACTGTGTAACTATCCGCTCTCTTAACAAAACAAGGGCTGAAAAGTCCAGCAGGATTGAAGGCCAACTTTCTTTACTATTGACGTACATCAGTACATTGCTAACCGTGTCTCTGTGTAGGCTGTCTGAACTGACCTTGCCAAGTTTTATATGCCTTTCAATAACACATTTATTCAATATATTCTGGTTTGGAAACCCATTAAAAATCTCTCGTAAATGACAAATCTCTCTGATATATCACTGCCACATTGGTTAAAGAAAATGTACTTAAAAATGCTTAAAAAGGTGACAGATTTACTTTCAACATTTAAGATGTTAGATCGTTTTTCCTGTGTCACACATGAAACAGGGAATAACACGTGAAAAACTGTGCAATTGTGAGAAAATAATCCACGCTGGGGTGGTGTGATATGGCCCAACGCCACGAGGAGTGCCGGTATTCCCCTAAACTGGATTATTTTTGTATAACCATCCTGTTGTTAATTACTTTCCTATAACAGCAAACCGTGTCATGTTTAATTCCATACTTGTACTAGAACTCCTGAAACACATTTGATAGACTGATAAACTAAAACCCCTAATCTACCATTTGATATATTTCTTCTCTTGTATAGTATTCTGTAGTGCAGCATGTATCCCTTAGCCTCAGTGGTTATATGCAATTTTGTGCTATTGTTATGTTTTAATCAATCAGTTCCCTGCCACCATAATACCCATCATGCACTGCAATAAAATATTTCTCCCTGTAGCAGTGGCTAACTGGTTTCCTTCTGAAATATCACAATAGCAGGTTTTTCTAGTATTCAGACTGGGATGTTTCACTTTAGAGACAACTGAATCACTACTGAAAGAGGCTTTTAGTCGTGTTTACATCTTTATTTATGATCACATTTTTTTACCCAGTGTGTATCTTTAAGAAGTCTATGTATATCCTTTTGTTATATCATTCTGGAAAACTCCCAAAGCTTGTGACAATCTGATGAAATGTGTACCTTTGTTCCTCTCTATATTATAAAAAACTCTGCTTTGTAGGAGAACAAATAGAAAAAGAAGAAGTGTGCACTGAATGCCAAATGCTTTCTAAGGAACTGATTACTGCATGATGATACACTCTCCGGTCACATGCCAGTGTCCTGACATTGTTTATCACACACAGAAACTTATGATAGACTGGATAAATGACCATTTTTGTGGTTGAATTGATTTTACGTAGCCACTTTAGATCATTAGAAGCAAAGCAATAATTGGACTTTGCTACAGCAAAATATAGATTTAGGAAATGCTATACTGTATGAGAGGTGATGACAATTGTGTTGCGATGGCTTTCACACACGATAATATAATTTATGTATGCTGTTTGTAGATACAAACATCATATTTCTGGGTCAGTCTGATGTCTTATAATAAATATTTGTCTTAAAATGCAGTTAAAATTTGAAAATATTGCACTAATACATATAATAAATTCTTTTGAAGAACACATCAAACCAACTTACTAATTTACTAATTAATCATCTTCTACATTTATTTATTGTTTATATTAATCATACATCCTCACTTTTGCTTTTATTCCTGTGTTCCTGTCATTTCACATGAAGAAAAACTTTGATCGGTGTTTAATTGGTTGAAAAGAAGGAACTGAGGAACAGGTCCCAGGCCGTGAAAGACTCTGGAAATGCTCTGGAAATGCATGTGGGGCCCGTACCAGATGATTTATCTGCTTGCTCCCTTTAGACACGCTTAATTGGCAGTGAGAAGAAATGGCTAATTAGTGACGGTGCAGTGATTAAGGACACAAGGGCAGCAGCAGCTTTCAACCTGTCAATTAAAGAAAGCCAGACATCAGCAGTCTCCTGCACAATAGCAGCGTCTGACAGGACGAATATGCCTTTAGTGGAAAGGAGCGTCTCTTGCACGACATTCAGCATTAACGAACTGGATGCTGCTTCAGCGTCTGCTCGGAAGTAATAACAGCTCAACAAAGTGGCTGATTATATGCTGCTAGACGCAGACATGTTCTGCATAAGACGTCATTGTAATAACTGTTATGGGTTTGAATATTGAAGATGCTTTTAAGTGAATAAAGGTTGAACTCGAGGCTCAACTGCTGTCCAAATGAAATGTTTACAAAACATACAAAACAGTTCAACTTTACTTACATGTATAGTGAAGTGAAGTGACTTGTGGCCAAGTATGGTGACCCATACTCAGAATTTGTGCTCTGCATTTAACCCATCCAAGTGCACACACACAGTAGTGAACACACACACGGAGCAGTGGGCAGCCTTTTTTGCTGCGGCGCCCGGGGAGCAGTTGGGGGTTCGGTGCCTTGCTCAAGGGTCTCACCTCAGTCGTGATATTGAGGGTGGGAGAGAGCGCTGGTCATTCACTCCCCCCACCTACAATCCCTGGCCTGAGACTCAAACCCACAACCTTCAGGTTCACCTTCGGGTTGCAAGGCCGACTCTCTATCCATTAAGCCACGACTGCCCCAACAAAATGTGTATAATAGGAAGTGGTAGCTCAGTGGTTAAGATGTTGGCCTTCTGATCAGAAGGTTGAGCGTTCAAATCCCAGCACCACCAAGCTGCCACTACTGGGCCCTTGAGTAAGGTGCTTAACCCTCAGCTGCTTAGTTGTATAAATGAGATAATTGTAAGTTGCTCTGGATAAGGGATAAGGGTGTCTGCCAAATGCTATAAATGTAATGTAATACTGCACTGTTAAATTCTCGATTCTGCCTGGTCAGAAGGTGTTCATTAACTTTCAGTAACAGCAGTTCTGACAGTAGTTTCTGCTACAAGGAAAATCAGAGGACTATATTAATGTGTTAACTCTAATACATATAGATAGAGCTAGTAATAACTTACACAGAGACTCGTATGATGGACGTTCCACACAAAAGGATTAAATAATGTGTGTAATTTGTGTGTTGATATGGTGAAATTTTCTGTGAAGGGACGTTTATTTAGCAGTTATGGAAGGTGTCTCCAGTATCAGCACTTGTAACAATTAGAGGTAAAGCCCTACGTTTTATGACATAGGAAAGTGATCAGGATGGAGGACTTTGCAATTTGCAGTTTCACAGTAACATGACAAGCTGCATTTTTGCTGTCTTAACTTAAGGAGATAGAAGAAAGCGAGGTTCACGTCAAGTCAAATCAACTGGGTTTTTATTGTTATTCCTTTATATAGCTGGAATACATTAGAACGAAATGTCGTTACTTCGGGACCATGGTACAACACATTACAGTACGCAAGACTACATAAAGTGCAAATACACAACAGTGTGAGACTAGTGCAGGACAATAAATACACAGAACAGAACAATAAATACACAAGACAGTAAATGCACAGGACAATAAATACACAGAACTGGTGAAGGAATGACTGTTTATAGTTGTTAAATAGTTATAACAGGAATTAATTAGATTCACGGATGTTCCACAGGAATGAATGTAACTATAAATGGATAAAAGCTATGATGTATTGTTTTTTTAATAAATAAAGATGTTAGCATTGGCAAACTGCTGTGCTATTAGAGGATTACAACACTTCTGGGTGGCTGTTATTGGAAAACAATCAACTTTGAGGTGGTAACAGTAACTCCACCTCACATTGGGCCACATAATGCTTCCCCACTGTTGATTGTTTTCCTATAACAGCACATCCTGTCATGATTTATCCCTTATCACACACCATAAAACACTTAGAAGACAGAGGAGGTCTAAAATGACACTCCCCAGGCCCCTATGTTTGGATGCTAACCTACTGCAGTGCATTGTGGGATTTCAAAAGTGCCATGGATGGTCTATTCTATGCTTTCAGGTTTGAGTTAATAAATCATTTTCTAATAAGTGCACGATATAGTGAATACAGTGTGGATTTGGACATACAGCCAGTGTTGTTTTTTTTCCCATAACTAGTATGCCTATATCAGCACTTTTCACTGGGGTTCTGAATGCATCCCTGGACACAAATAATGACTCATGTGGCTCATGTTAACAGCTACTTTTCACTTCAGACTGAACCCGGCTGTTGTAGGCCTTGTTACTGAGAAAACGAGCTCCTTCATTTTAACACCTACCTGCTAACTGTGAGCTGAAACAACAAGTCCTCAGGGTGTACAGCATCCCACATATGTGTCACTATATGTACAGTATGCATGCTCCACTATGCAAGGTCACATGACTCACTGGTAGGTAGTGTGGCCTATCAGCTGCTCTGGCACACATTCAGGGGCATTCTGTTCCTTCCTGGTTTCCAAGGCAACACGGAGAGAGAGACAGTGCTCAGCGGGATGCTCGCTACATGGCAGGCGCTTGTTTACTGGCGCCGAGGGCTTGAATATTCGCTGACGTGCTTCCATAGCGTCACTACCCTCATTCAAGCCATCCACACATCTGTGGAAATGTAGCACAATAATTACAGTCTCCATGGCAATGCCATTAAAATGAACTGCTCACCCTCTGTTCATGTTCTTTTCTTTCCTCTTTTCTTTTTAATCTCGAACATTTCTAGATATAACTGTTATCTTCAGCAGGGCATCATCTTTACTCTCTCCTGTACCCTCCAATGCACTTTTTCTCTACTGTAGTTATACATCTATGCTTAAATTACTCAGCAGTGTGAACTGTGTTTTTATGCAGAATAATCTTTTTTTCTTTCTTTTAAAATGCAACCTTTGAGGAGATGTTGTTTTTAGAGTAGAGTAGAGTAGAGTAGCTCATGTACAGTACATAGGATTAGGCACTACAGGTAGAAATGACATTTTGGTAAGGTCAATCATTTTTTAGATTTTTTGATAAATTGCATCTATAACATGTCTGCTCTTAGACTGTAGTAATAAAACAAAGCCAAACCTCAACAAAAAATATGCTTATCTCAGCATATATGTCCACATGCAACCACTCACATCTAATTGCATTATCTCAAAGTTAGCAACCTCGAAGAAGGCTGAGCTCCGTCATGTAGCACAAACATGTCATGGTATGTATCCCAGAAACGCTTGCTTCCTGCAGGGGCAAGTTAGCATAGACATATAAATTATGTTCATTTCCTTTATAAATCACTAATAAGTTGCAAGAAAGTTACTAGAAATCACATTGTATACATCTTCAGACACACTTTATCCTGGTCAGGGTCACGGTGGATCCAGAGCCTATCATGAGAAAACCAGGTGCAAGGTGGGAAAACACCTGAGTGAGACCATCCACCTATCAGGGAGGTGGGAGGAAACTGAGGAACCCAGAGGAAACCCACTCGCGCACATGGAGGACACACAGAGAGCAACCTGGGCTCAGGATCAAACCAGGGACCCTGGAGTTTTAGCCAATAATGAACACAGTCAACAGCGAACAACAACAAATCAATTCAAATCAGATTTCAACAAAATCACTTATTTTATTGCTGAAAAGTTGTTGTATTTAGTTAATTTGATTCCATGACTACAGATAAAGCAAAAGAAATTTCTCGATATGTTGATGACTGTTGAACTTATGTTAGATTATATTATGTAAGATTATATTAAATTAAATTCCATCAAACAATTTTGTAAAAACCTTTCTCTTGAGAATGTCTTCCAAGTCAAATAAACGTTTTAATTCTAACACCAACCAAAGATGCTTGTTGATTCAGTATGCAGATTCAAGCTTATTTAATTAGATGACATTTCATTTGCATAATTAAATTTGTAAGAATATCATTTATAATCTGGCAAAGATCAACTGAGATATTTATTGTTTTAAGTTCAATATTAATTTTTATACAAAATAAAATAATAATCAATATTAATTCTTACACATTAAATCACTGACACAATGTAGCAAATCATTTTACAGTGCCTACAGGAAGGTACATACGAAGTACAGCAAATAAAATAGTAAATAAAATAGTAAGTGCCATAAAATAGTACTTATTGCCTCCATTTTGGATGAGGCATGAATTTTACTTAAAGTTTCAGCATTTTCTTTTACTGCAAGAGTTTACTATATGGAAAAAAAAAACTATAGCAAAGAAACCATATTGTAGAACTAACATATTGTTAGGTTCACAACCCACTGTCCTGGCCATCAAATCCCCCTTTGCGTTTATCAAGTATATTAAAATTAAGGCATTAATACAATTGGTAATATTAGGATAGTCCAACATAGACATACTACAAACCATCTGCAGACCTATAGACTGTTAGGAAGCAGACATATAGCTGATTCTCAACAACATGCCATAAAAATGTATCAGTCAAGTGCACAGAAACTGAATGTGAAATTGTGACTGGACGAGTTAATACTCTATAGAAGATCTACTAAAAAATCAAGTGCTGTAAACTAATAAACTGGATTATAAAAATAAAGTTAAAGCAAAAGAGAGACATTGCTTGTCTATACAATAGGTCATCTACTGAACTTTAACAGCTATAACCTGGACCATCCAAATTAAGTGAAAGAAGGTGATCATTTATAGAGTATGTATAGATTATCTAACTATTGATGTATTACTCAAAATTAATTGACAGTCTGAATGATGAGGGACACCTGACAGGTTGTTGATGTTCTCTGGTCTTTTTTAACAGCCTGTACAGTCTACATTGGATTATACAAATAAACTGTTATCATATATTTCGTTCATTTATGTTGACCGATTTGTGTCAGTGAAAAAGTGGAGATGATTAGGAATGGCCCATTACATGTAGATTTTTACAAGGTCTTTGCTGCTTTCAGATCAACATCTTTGAAGAAGCCCAAGAGTCAACAACCGACACTGGGCGAGTCAAAAGCTCTGAACATTTATGATGTCATCAGCACCAATTTCGGCCCAATCGGTCAGCTTGTTCTGAGCCATGTTTGATTTATTTGAGCTAAACTAATTTGATGTTCCTGTGATGTTTTTGAGCTTTCTATGATATGGCCCCATTTTATTACACTGGTTGTTGACCCTGGGGCTTCGTCAAAGATATTGACCTCAGGGCAGTGTCTAAAATCAGGATGTGCATGCCCCACTAACACCCAAAAGACCACTGTGTAGCAACTACGCGTGATACCCAAGGCTAACACAATAATCAAACACATTATAACGTGCACAACAATAGACTCAATTGCTCTGAATGCTCTCTAATTAGTGAGATGTTTAACATTACTGAAGAGCCAGATTTAAAAAGTGTGGCCCACCGCAGGTTTATTGGGATCGATTTTATAGACCCAGATGTATAGTTTAATTTAACTTTCTAGCAGAGCATTTCTACTGACAATGATACTATTCTTAGTCTGCATCTGGAAATCAGGTCATTCTCTTTTTAAAGTGAGAGCTCAGAAAGCAACATGATCTCCAGCACACCTGAATGGCAGTTACATGCAAACATGAGCTTTAAGTGCTGTTAATAAACAGCCCTATTGTGTATGTGTGTGTGTTGTGAGGTCTGCGTTTACCCTTTGGCCCCTCAGCCATGGTTCAAAAGTTCACTGGAGCTAAAGAATCCCAGTCGGAGTCCACAAAATGCCACACAAGCAGCAAACAAATAATCACACATCCTCTCAAACACAGAGACGTTCTCAACACATTGTCACTTTCTGAAAGAAGGAATTTTACGGGAATGCACATATGGGGTAACGAGGGTAGTAAATGGCATATATATTACCTCTATCCTCATTACCCCTCATTATTTTGGATTAGGTTTAACTTTTTTTAGCACATTTAAACATGGCACACTGCAATCAAGTGCTGTGTTGGGTCCAGTGTCCAGTGTCTGTTGCTTTTTTTAAGTTAAAAACATCTTCAATAAAAGAAAGGATTCAAGGCTGTATGGTCGTGCAGCGGGTGCCGTTGTTTCCTTACAGCTCCAGGGTCCCAGTTCAATCCTGAGCTCAGGTTACTGTGGAGCTACACGTCTTCTCCCTGTGTTCACATAGGTTTCCTTAGGGTTCTCTGGTTTCCTCCTACCTCCTCAAAACACACTAGTAGGTGAATTGGCTGCACTAAACTGCCTCTGTTTATGACTGTGTGTATGCATGGTGCCCTGTGATGGACTGGTGTCCCATCCAGTGTGGATTCCAACCTCAAACCCAGTGTGACGCACTGTTACCCTGACCAGGCCAAAACGGTTATTGAAGATGAATGAATGAAGAATCTTTTGACTGGCCATATAGACAGATTATTGAGATGTTCAAGAAATGTTTTCTTTGTTTCTGAAATCAATCTTTAATCAATCTAAACTCAAGCCAGCCTAAAGAAAAACTACGGACTAGGAACTAGTATAACAGCACATCATTAATTAAAGCAACATTTATTTATTCCTAAGTGCTTGTCTAAGCAAACAGCTGGGGTCAGCGTGTAAAAATAAGTCCTAATCATTGTTGGATTTATCTTCCCCAATTCACTGCAGGATTCTATTGTTGTATAAAGACAGAGAACTGCTAGCTTTTCCTTAACAAGATGCCATTTTCAGTGTTTACTTTTTGGCTGTTCAGTGATTGCTATGCAGAATGTGCCTGGACATGGTCAACTGCACATTGTACGTATGTGGTAATTAATAATGCCTTACTATGTCTCACATGCTCTTATAAATGTAGATTTATTACTTGCTGGATATTGGCTAAGCCTTTTTTTTTCCAACAGAAGGGTGTTGGAGACACAGGAACAGCACCTCATTAATTATCATTGGAGATGAGTGAGTGAATGAGTGAGTGAGTGAGGGAGTATGTAAGTAAATACATTTTATTTATGAAGCATGAGAGTTGATAAGAGTTGATCAAAGTGCCGTACATAATTAAGAACATATGAAATATTGGACTGGAGCTTGTTTCTTTAAAAGGGTTTGTTTAAATCTAAACTCTGGAACCAACTATTATTGTATTTGGATATAGTTGCAGGAACTGGGGTCAGTTTGTAAATGAGCCCTATTTATGGTTGAATCTATTTAATTAGTTTAAACTGCATTGATATTTATGCTTGACTGCTTGATAGAGGGGTATCTATTGACTCACAGCTCTATCTATCTATCTATCTATCTATCTATCTATCTATCTATCTACTCACTCTTTAGTCATTGCATTTTCTCTTTCAATTTCAGCATTTCTTTTTAGTTTTTACACCATCACTGTGAATATTACATGATTACTGTGAAAGCCCTTGCAGAATTAAAAGCGCACACATCAGTATTCTGCCTCATTGCAAAAGCCAATTTCTGCCAAATAGTTAAAACAGAATTATGGGGCAAGTTGTTTTTCATTGACCCTCAGCCTGCAATCATGTTCTTTTGCTCCTGAGCCCATTAAATCCACAAGTCTACAAAGTCGACACATATAATCAGTTTGGTGAGAGAGTATATTAAAAAGAGAATGTGCAGAAAATGTAATTGCATTGCTTTTCCGTGAGTGGGAGTAAATGACAGGCTTATCAGGCTTTGACTCTGCAGCATACAATAATCCAGCATCCAATGCAGCACAAGTACATTGTGTATTACTGCTCTTCTTCTGCTCTGACCTTGAGATGAAAACATTTCCTGAGCTAAATCCCTTTCATTTCGTCACTCCAAAATAGCGCCAATTAATGGACTGCTGTGGTCACTGGGTTATTTTTTTTTTTTATTTTTACAAATAAGAGACAACCCGGGATGGGGTAGAGACAGAGAGAGAGAGGAAGGAGCCAGAGGGGTTTAGAGTGAAAGGGGGGAGAGAGAGAGTTCCAGGAGGTCAGGGTTAATTAGAGGCTCTGCGACTCAGAAGGACACAGGAATACACATGTCTCTGTCGATGTACACACATAAACACGCCATAAAGATCTTAAGGCAACCCTAAAACCCGACCCTTGTGGCAGCGCAGCACTGCCATTCTCTGTCTCTCACCCACAAACCCATTTAGATCAGAAAGCAGCTACTTGAACACCTGGGGCACATAGGATATTTCTCAGGAGACAAAAACCTTCACAAGTTGGCTTTTATGATGGCGTAACGCTAGAAAACAAAGCAACAAGTGACTATATACAAAGGTTTTTTGTTAGATTGATCACAAAACAAGTGAAAAAGAAAGATGTTTCACTGTTTTGGCAAGCCCAAGCTGTTGTGGTCGAACTTTAGCGTAATGAACATGACCTCAGTGGGGAAAACACTTAAAGCAGCACGGCTCCAGGCATTACTGCCCTCATTTAAATCCAAGTGTCAGAAAGGATGGCAACGAGCCTCATAATAGCCTCATAATTATTCCTTTTTTTTTCAAGGAAAATGAATTTTGCAGACTTGCAGAGACGTGCCTCAGGTTAGCTTGTAAAAAGTAGCTGGGTGTTACTAATGACTGGAATAACAACTGTGTTTCAGTAATCTTGTATTGCACTAAATGCCACTTTATAGCAAAACAAGGTAGTGGTTTGTCCACCCAGCTACTTTTGTGTAAAAACCGAAGCATTGGTGACACAGCCTGAAAAAAGAAAAACAAATTCTGGTGAACAGAAAAAAGTCTAGTTTTGACCAAAATTTATATATGTATATATCAGTGTGATTATCAGCATCATCCACAGTCTCTGTCTCAGGTAAAAGTCACTAATGGCATTTAAAAGTTGTCTCTTCACTCGATTGATTTCTGTTCATAACATCGGTGAGGAAATAATCGCTGATTCATTCAGTGATGACTAAATATAACAAATTTAGTCAATTTAGTTGTATATATACTAAATTTATGGGGAGCATGGTGGCTTATTGGTTAACACTGTTGCCTCGCACCTCCAGGGTTGGGAGCATCTCTAAATTGTCTGTAGCGAGTGTAACCTGTGATGGGTTGGCACCCTGTTCATGGTGTCCCCTGCTCTGTGCCCCCAGACCCCTGGGATAGGCTCCAGGCTCCCTGTGACCCTGTGTAGGATAAGTGGCACAGGGGATGGATGGATAAACTAAATTTTGTGTGTGTGTGTGTGTGTATATATATATATATATATATATATATATATATATATATATATATATAGTCAACAGACCTGACCAGTCTAGTGAAAAGATGACATTGAGGCTCATGTTTAAATACCATTAGTGGCTTTTACCTCAGGTGATGAGACAGAGACTGATGTGGAGGATGCTGATAATAAGAGTATATATATATATATGATGCTGAGAACTGATGTCCCATTGTAAATATATAATTCTTTAAAACTGGCCAGTAATGTTTAGATTAGCTTGTAAATGTACAGGTAGGTGGGGCGTCTTTAGGTGGGATTTTTTTTTTTTCATTTTCCCTTTCAAGTAACCAGACTTTCAGTTCAGTTCAGGAAAGTTCAGGAAAACCTGTAGTTTTCAGAACTATTCACAGGAGAAAATGTCAAATGCAATGTAATCAGTTTTATCTGGGGATATTCTGTTATTCTGTCAGACATCTCTAAGATCTGATGCAGTCAGATGTGACACGTCAGATGTTCTCTCAATAACTGTGCTTCCATCATGTCATTAGATTCACACGACAAGGGTAAATTTGTTAACTTCCCAGCTTTGATTTGAGTTCATAGTTGAGTGATCGGTAAACTAATAGCATGTGACAGAAGGTCATTGCAGTCACCTGCATACACAGGTGCAAAACAAGCCTACAAATGGCAGTTCATCCTGACACATAAGTAATACAGCAATAAACTATCAAAACAAGTTAAAGCGTTTAGAACGATGCAGCTAATTTGATGCTTTCAGCAAAATGGCTGTATCAGTATGCTCGGCGGGTCACTGTGTCACATTTAATGAGTTGTGTGGCATTACGAGTCAGGGATAAGCAGCCGGGCCAGTGTGGGTTATCTGAGCTATATCTGTGCATGACTGATTATGTGTAATTGCTAAGCTGTATTTAATCTCTGCTTAGTGTTCTGCATGCAAAAGTAACAGCACACATGGCACGTAAATATCAGCTAAATGTCACATTCATTAGGCAATGAATAAATCTGTGCATTTCGTGCCCCCAAAGCTACTTAACCACACAGATACACATGTGTACACACACACACACACACACACACACACACACTTGCACGCTCTCCAGTTCTATGTCCTGTTTGATAATTATTTGTCTTGAATATTATGTTACAATTGGTTGCACAGTAGCGTGTGAAAGTTATAGCCATTACTGTTAACACATGAAATTATATAATATTCCGTACTCAGCTGCAGCGCTATATTCATAAATAACGTATTAGTGACCTAGATAGATGACAGCATTGCGCTCTCCCCAGGAAATAAGCGTTCCCTATAGACTTTCAATTTCACTGCTTTTTTTTTCCTGTAAGACACGACAGAAGCCTTTTCTTGTTTTGTTTTCTGCAGTTTTGTTATCTGATTTCACCATACCATACCACTTCAGCTGTGTATTTACAAGAAAATGCAGTACATTTCAACATTTAATTTTGACATTTACTTTGCATTTGTATGAATATATTTTATCTACAGACAATCATTCATTTTAAAAGATAGAGATGTACGACCAGTAGAGCTATCCCCATATCAAAGCATTGTTGTTTACAGGCTTGGAGCTCGGTGAACTACTTCTGCTGAGTAATCTCAGACTGAGCATTTGAGTTCATGATCTGTTTAGTTAGGTGATGAGGCAATTCAGTAAAAAAAAGTCCTATGTTTACCACATTCATTAAGCATAATCCCTCACTTCTCCTCCTTCTCCCTTTCTACCGGTGAAGGAGGAGTCACAGGTCACAGGGGTCCAATCATCCTGCCAATGCATACCCAAGTACTGACTCCCAGCCTTGCTTGTGACCTTTGTCCCCTGAGTGTCTGGTATGTCATAGGGAGCACAGTGATGGCGTATCCCCCTCTCTGGATTTTCGGAGCTAATAATTAGCTAAACAGCATCCTGATGCCTGCTGGAGCCATCTGTTCATGCAGGGGGGAGAAAAAGACGGGGTCTCACACCTTTTAATGGGCCTGAGGACTGGCAAGGAGCAATTAACCAGCACCGCTACGTGAAGTTCCAGGCTTCATGCCGCTCACTGCATGAGGATGAGTGACGAGAGATCGGATCATATGCAACCCCTAAATACAGTCAACATACCCACTGAGCATGGAGAGAGAGAAGGAGAGCAGCTATACTTATCCATCCTTTTAATAACACATTACTGTACGATCCTCAGGTATCATGGTAACAGTGTCTAGGCATTTGTTGCCACGACAGCGCCAGGGTCAGCGCATACTGCTCCTTGGCAGTCTCTTTCTAAGGTTTGTGGTCGACTTCTGAATTAGAAGTAATTGAAGACATCGATAGGGCCAGGTTAGAGTGTTAATCTTCATTAACACTGAAAGATCTTTCATATCTCCTGAGACAATTTGACATATAAATGTGGTGTGACACTCGTCTCATCCATCCTCTCTGCCTGGGCATTCCATCAGCTGCCTCATGTAATAGAAACCTAACGGAAGAGCTCAGGAGAAGTAGCTACTGATCGTTACTGATAGAGTGAGATAGGTAGATAGATAGATAAATAGAGAGAGAGAGAGAGAGAGAGAGAAGGACAAAAAGAGGGGTCAGAGAGTCAAACTATGGGATAGATAGATAGAGAGAGAGAGAGAGAGAGAGAGAACGAGAGAGAGAGAGAGAGAGAGAGAGAGAGAGAGAGAGAGAGAGAACGAGAGAGAGAGAAAGTGGGAAAGAAAGGGCATAGAGATGCAGACAACAGAAGGAGAGTCTAAAGAGATAGATAGATAGATAGATAGATAGATAGATAGATAGATAGAGTTGGGGAGAGAATGAGTAATGGGAGCATGGAAGAGAGGCCTCAGTGGTACACATGACAGAAAGAAAGTCTAAAGAGATAGTTAAATCGATAGAGAGAGAGAGAGAAAGAGAGAGAAAATGAAAAAGGGAGATACAGACTATAAGAGGGAGGGAAAGAAAGTGTAAAGAGAAATAGAGAGGGACGGATAGACGGATAGAAGAGAGAGCTCAGTGGTACACATGACAGAAAGAAAGTCTAAAGAGATAGTTAAATCGACAGAGAGAGTGAGAGAGAGAGAGAGAGAGAGAGAGAGAGAGAGATAATGAAAGAGGGAGATACAGACTATAAGAGGTAGGGAAAGAAAGTGTAAAGAGAAATAGAGAGAGACAGATAGATAAAGAGAGAGAGAGAGAGAGAGAGAGAGAGAGAGAGAGACTGGAGCTTGTGCTATTGAGGGTGTGTGAGAAAGCAGCTGGTTGTCTACCATTAGTGCACTCTGGCTGGGAGAGAACATGAGGAGGTGGATACAGGATTTTTAATAAAGCGATGCCTTCATTGTTAACCACCCCTGAAGAGGTGTACTTGCAATTGATTTCATTCTGGAGCTGAAGATATTGATATACTCCCAACAGCACCTAGAAAAAAAAAATCAATAGAACTGCATCATAGCTTTCACACAGCAAACAGTGAGAAAGGAACCACAAAGGCATAATGAAAGTAGTTTTGAAATCCCACTGATGTACCAATTAGTATATAATTGGCAATGTTTAAATTATAATGAGGCAATGCTTAAATTATTATTATGAAGGTCAATAAGGTCACATTTGCTTACATTTGCTTTGAAAGGGTTTGGGTTGAGTGCAGTTCCTTCCCCTAACAGAGGAAATGCTCTTTCCTGGAGATTGCAAATACACGAGCAGGATAAACATACTTGCTGTGAAGAAATACAATAAACTGTTAGCTTACGACATGGAAATGTTTCACTGAGATCTGAGAGATAATCCCCCTGGAGCCCAGGTTGGTTTAAATTTCATAACAGAACAAGAGATTCATAACAGCTTTTATTATAGGGTCACTGTAGTTTTTGACAGCAAATGCATCACAAAATCAATAGATAGCAGTAGATTTAAATCAACATCATGACCAAGGCTCTGTAATAGTCAAACAATAGATATCACATCTCAGACAGCCCATGTATTATGTTTAACAAATTTTCATTGTGAGGCCATAGAGGTGATACAAACCACAGCTAGTTTGCCATATACTATGCACTTTCTGCTTACAACACGTGTATATTAAATATACAACATATCTAATATATGCTGTATATACAGTATGTGGTGGCCTGAGAAAACCTTTCACATGGGGGAAATGACAGCATTTCCTGAATTGAAATATTTGTTTCTCTTTTGTGTGTATCTCAATCAAAAGTAAAGTTACAGCATTTGACCAAATGGGAAGCTAGAAAATAGCATTTAAAAATTCCATTCTGATGCCATGCAAAGACATCAACACACTGATTGTCTAAAATCAACTATCAACTTATATTTATGAATTTAATTTGCATTTAATGTAACATGTAATAAACACTATTTTTATCTTTATACTCTTCCCTATTTATAGCATACAACCATATTACAGTCATGTACAGACAACCTTGCTCCTTAACTAATGTGTAGGCATGATTAGAAATTTAATAAAAACAGTTCTACATTATTTTGGCAAAGTATTTTTACATTTTCTGGAGGTAGAGGTGGCAAAGTATGCTATCTGCAGAAAACACTATACATTTTGATCAGTTTTTTTGGTCTGATTTTTTGTCATTTTTGTCAGAATTCAGCCGCAGTGACACCCTACTGGTTTTTGCAGAACCTCACACATACATCTATGCATCGTTTTTTCCGTAAGTAGTGTTTTAGAGAAAATTATTTCTGTGTAATTCTCCAAGTAAGAATAAAAGAAAGACAAACAAATCAATCCTCATTCATCTTAGTGCCGTAGATAATCTTTTGTTCCAACAGCCACCGTGTTCAGAAATCAGGCTTATTCAGGATTGCAATACACTTTATGACTATTTGCACTTTCGTGAAATAACATGGTCTTATGAAATTGCCTGACATGAGTTGCAAAAAAAGCTGATTTTAGGGTTTCCTTACAACTTCAATGGTATAAACTCTGATGAAATCTTCCAGTGAATTCTGCATGAGATTAGGTTGGCAGATTCGACTGCTTGTTGATAATAAATAACTAAATAAGTAATTAAGCAGATAAACAAATAAACATGGTGTATGTCACGATATGTATCATTATATACAGGGTTATTCACAAATGGCCAGCAATAAAAGTATTGCATTAAAATACTGTTTAATGATACTTAATTTAATGTCTACGAAAAGTAAAGTATTTTTAACATATTTTATTTTTTTAGTATTCTTTAAGTAGAATAGTTTTATTATTTAGTAGTATTAAGTATTATTTTTAAAAATAAAAATAAAAATAATGTTAAAGTATTCAAAATTAGAAAGGAGAAAAATAAAATAAAATTTAAATTTAATACTTTTTAAAATGAATTGAAGTGAAAAAAAATTTAATGTGAAAAATTTTAAATACTAGGTGTAACATGATTTTTAACACTGTGTCGGCTGCTTCTAGTCAGTTTAAAAAAACCACACAATTATAAAAATATCTCACAATATACATGATATTTTAGAAAAGCATGCTGTGACATAATTTATGACATAATTTATCACAATATTATATCGTCATATTTAGCCATAATCTAAATCCAGTACTGTGATGAGTTATTACCTGAGGTGTGTGCTATATAATTTCAGATTATCATCTGGTGAAAATACATCTTAATCAAACCAGTAAGTATGAGCACTGCATTAACGTCAGATTATTAACCGGTGCTGAAGTATATCAGGCAGAAGCTTCTGCAGCTTTGCTCCCTGACCTCCTCTAAAGCCTGGGGAATTGCTGAAAATTCAGAGAAAAGCACAGTAGGAAGCATTTGTGCTCCTCGTCCAAATGGTGTCCTTTCAGTGGATAATAATAGCTAGCTGTGCAATTCTTTTCGCTCACTGTGTGTGTGTGTGTGTGTGTGTGTGTGTGTGTGTGTGTGTTAGTGATTCATCTAGAAGACCATGGCAGTTAATGTGGACCCCATCTAGAAGGAGACATTTTGGGAAAGATGTGTGTGTGTGTGTGTGTGTGTGTGTGTGTATGTGTGTGTGTGACATTTTTTCACTTTTTATTACACTCCAGGGAATACTAGGACTTGTTCAACATGATCAAAGCAAGAGTTATATCTGTGTGTGTGTGTGTGTGTGTGTGTGTAGGCTTTCCTAATTTATAACTAGGTAATAGGAGATGTATTCAGTTACACCTTGGGATTTCAGAATGAGTAACCCATCTCCTACACTGCTGACCCTCTCTTCGTCATGAATTACAGGCTGGAAATTTCATTAGATCTTATTGCGTCCGTGTCGGACAAGACGCCAGCGAGAGACACTTAATTCTCCATCTATTTCTTTAATAACATAACTGCCTGTCTCGGAGTGTTAAATCTTAATTAGAAACATGGGGTGATCTATGATGTTCCTGGACATTGTGAGGGGAAAAAGCAATCATAATCCACTTTAATGAGACTGTAGTGTGCGTAATAAACACATAGTGCAGATGGAGACAACAGAGACGGACAGAGGGAGAGAGATAGTAAGACAGTCTGGACTCCTGCTTTGTTTCTGGTGGTTGTGTGTGAAAGCGTGCTTGTGCGATAACAGTACTCTCTAAAGCATCCCTCCCACTCCCACTTTGCACCATTTGCAATCCAAGACAAATGACAATAAAGCCAAGGTAACCATAGATACTTCAGATTTGATGCCTGTCTCGTTCTCACTCTTCCTCTAGCACCTAGAGAGCGCTACTCTTGGAGATCCTGCCAATGTTAAATGTCTTTTCTTTATTTATATCTTCTTTTCTGTTTTTCCTCCACAGCTCTTCAAGGTTGTTGAAACATAGGGTGCACTGGGAAGGAATTCAATAACTTTAGGATTTTTTTTTAAACCTTATATGTTTAACATGTCTTCAGAAAAGCATTATCTAAGGAATAAACCATGGTGGGATGTGTTGTTATAGGAAAACAATCAAAAACAGGGTGATGAAATGCAGCCCAAATTACTGGTACCACCCCAAAGTTGATTATTTTCCAATAAGAGGATGTACTGAAGTGATTACTTCTCTAATACCACTGCAATTTACCAATGCTAGCAATTTTTTTATTTAATAATGAACAACACATCATAGTTTTTTATCTGTTAATAGGTTATCTGTTTTTATTTAATGTTGTGGAACATCCATAAAACAAGCTAGTGTCTGTCATCACTTATATTATAGCAGCTATAAACAGTTAATAAGTAGCTATAAACAGTTAATAAGTCAATAATGCATCTTGTCAAAGACAAAGCCTCTGATACTGGAGACTTCTTCCAAAAATGCTAGATATACTCGCAAAAAAACTTCACCATATCAACAGTTAGATGCATTTTTGTTAAATAATAACACATTTTGTTATTTCAATTTATATTAGGTTTAGATCATGTAAAGCATCCACCATACAAATCCCTGTGAATTAGCTATTAATACAAAGCTAGCAGCTAGCAAGTGCATTAGATTAGATTAGATTAGATTCAAATTTACTGTCATTGTTAAGAGATTTGAATTACAGCCAGACCTGTCAGAGCTGCTGTTACAGAAACACCTTCTGACTAATTAGAATTGAGAATTTAACAATGCTGTGGTATAAAAACATAATAAAATAGTTCCCTTTGCATATAAGGTATTTCCAAAAATACAACTTGGTTTACAACAATTAAAGTAAAAAAAAGTTTTTTATCAGAGAATCAAGGTGGTGTACCTTCAGTGTGTCAATTATTTTTTTGTGCGACAAGACCTTTATCTTGACAGCTTTTTTCTAAAAGATTCCTTCCGTATAGAGTTTATTATTCCAGCATATCTCTGTTCTATCACACCTCAGTGAAATCCCTTAACCTGAAATGACATGCATGTCAGGATGATTGGCGCTTTGGGTCGGAGCCTCACACTGTGTTATTGTTACTTGTCATTATTCCTGTTCGAGAGGTCACAGGTCAAACTGGCGCCCTAAGGTGATGCGAAATAACATGTCCTTTGAGCACTCATTCAGATGTCACATGACACATAGAGGACATTTCTGAGAATATTTCCATTACATACAACCCACTGAGTCTGAAGATTGGACTTCAGTCCTCTCAACACAGCAGAAGATGTGTAATATCCATATACCTTGAAAAGAGAATGATTAAAAATGAGCAATATTTGAAAGCTGGTCCTGTTCAGATCCAGAGGTCAAAGGTTATACCCCACCCCAAGGAGGTACACGACAGGGATGAAATAGATTTCCTTCTTACCTCCCCATCTGTCCCACTGGTGTGCTAGGAGGTGGTGCCCTTACTAATTTCAGGGTAACCCACGTCTGCCAGAGGCCTGGGAGGTTTAACACAGATTGACACTTGCGCCTTACGGCTGTAGGTCATCCCGTGAGGTTAAGGCTTTTCTCCATCTGCGTCAGACTGGGTGGAGTTTTCAGAAGAGTTTGCCCCTGGCATCCAGTTTGGTCTGGGAGACACTCAGCCATATGTGCTTTTTGAACATCCTATTCCAGATTTACTGTAGTCCCCCTTTGCAGTTTTAATAACCTAAACTCTTCTGGGAAGGCTTTGCACTAGATTTGGAGCGTGGCTGTGGGGATTTGTGTTCATTCAGCACATGAGCATTAGTGAGATCAGGCACTGATGTTGGTGAGGAGGTCTGGGGTGCAGTCGGTGCTCCAGTTCATCTCAAAGGTGTTCAGTGGGGTTGAGGTCAGGGATCTGTGCAGGCCATTTGAGTTCTTCCACTCCAACCATGGCAAACCATGTCTCCATGGAGCTTTGTGAACAGGGGTATTGTCATGCTGGAACAGGTTTGGGCCCCTTAGTTCCAGTGAAGGGAAATTGCAATGCAAAGACAATTGTGTGCTTCCAACTTTGGGGCAACGGTTTGGGGAAGAACCACATACTGTATGGGTGTGATGGTCAGGTTTCCACGAACTTTTGGCCATATAGTGTTAATTACAGCAGCAGTTCTTAGAAGGTACAACTCCACAGTATGCAAGTGAAATTATCTACTGAAACAAGGGTGACATTTGGATATAAAAATATAAAAGGTTTTTAGGAAGTGCAAATCTTTAGAGTAGGCACATTCCTCAACAGAAGAAGATGAGTTACAAGTGCAGAAAGTAGAGCAACAGGATGAATCAGGCAGGTCCAGAGGGCAAGAGGAGACACAGCAGTAGAAGTGTGTCAGGATCTGGCACTGACATCACATCAGGCAGTTGAATCAACCAAAAGAAAGACTCTTATGATTCTTTCAGCCAATAGAGGTGTATTGTTTACCTTTCATCAGCTTTCTCTTTGCTACAATTGTCATTCACCAGGTCACGGCTGAATACACAGGTAGTGTGAAACTGGTTCATGGTCTGCTGGAGTTGTATGAACATGACAAGAGATTCAGAATTCTGCATATTTCTGCCTCTCTCTCTCTGTCTCTGTCTCTCTCTCTGTCTCTCTCTCTCAGGAAACCTTTCCACTTAATCTCCTCAACCCCCTTTCAGATATAATGCACCTTCAAACAGTTCTGCCTAGAAGCTGTCTGCACATATCAAGTGTTGCCAAAGAGTTTATGAGAAAAGCCAAAGCCTCACTTGAAAGAAATGTAACTGCTGCCAAACGCAGGTGACAAGCTAAATCCACTGTTATTCTCTTTCTTCACTCTAATCCTTTACAGACTTCACCCAGAGAAAGCAGAAGAAGTTAATTAACAATAATCAGCTTCCAAGCCGTTCTTTCATTCCAGTTTGTCACTCGACAGTGGCAGTTGCTTAATAAGTGCAAGAAATGTTGGCACTTGTTGAAAAATTAAAGTGACCGAGCTCTCGACCTGGCTTTAAAGCTATTTTTAATTTAGTTGCGAAGAATGTAAAGGAAAGGAGTGAGAAATTAATCACTTGATTGTCAGTCATGCAGAGAAGCCTACCTCACTTCCTACTGTCTTATGCAAATACATAACATAGAATTGTTAAATGAATTAATATTAATATGAATTAATATGATGAATATTAATTTTTTTTATAATTGTAATTAACTAATTTCACTTCATTGATATTCATTAATTTATTTTTAATTAATTTTATATAATTATTTTGTTTTATTAACATTCATTAATTACATTAATTAAATGCATAAAATAATGTTCAGAGTGATGAATGGTAACATAACTAGATGATATATTAGGAGATATCAATCTAAAACTAAAAGTTTTAGACTCAAACTAAAAGTTATTCTCATTAAATGCTTGTTTGTTAATACTGTATAAGATTAGGTTCTGATAAAACAATCATATCATTCCTTCACGGGACACAAATACCCTCAAAAAGCCCAGCTACATATGAGCATTCCTTCAGTGCGTGATTCATAGCGAAAAATCAAACCTACAAAGCTCTAACATTAAGAAGACATTTTCTTTCTGGTG
Organism: Pangasianodon hypophthalmus; assembly: GCF_027358585.1. Lineage (NCBI taxonomy): Eukaryota > Metazoa > Chordata > Actinopteri > Siluriformes > Pangasiidae > Pangasianodon > Pangasianodon hypophthalmus. Next base: position 26,810,289 of record NC_069710.1, read on the forward strand.
AAAAAATATTAATTAATTAACAGATGGGTAACTTGATGAATATTATGATCTCACTACCTGGTAAATAAATGATATCTTCTGCAATATAAAGAGAAAAGCATTAACATCCTTTGGGTGTTGTCCTCAAGGGTATGCTTTTATAGCTTTAGAGCACCTCGAGAGAATGTACTGTACATTTAAAGCTCAATATACATAAATTGAACCTTAAAGACCAATGTTGTGCCTATGAGAGTACATTTACAGTGTTTGTACCCTGGGAATTTATATGTACAGTTATGGTATCAGAAACAGAAAGCTATGGTATCATATTGTGTCCTGCTGTTCACCTCTATGGATTCCAATTCTGTGTTGCCAGGATGAAGTAATCATCTGACTCTTATCTCTAGCTTTTTCTACTTTCTTGCCAGCATTTCCTCATCATGTCAGAACCCTTCACCTTGACCAACACACCCGAGTTTACATTCAGAGGTTTGAAATGACAGATTGGCTTGGCTGATTCTAGCCATCGGCCTGATTTAAGTCCAGGGATGGGGGAGGAATTGTGAAATAGAGATAAAAATGTGGTATCTCGAATATGATACAACCC